>NC_056746.1:1265501524-1265574024 GCF_019279795.1 Protopterus annectens
TCGCATGCCTGGCTGACAGCAGAAGGTAAATGGGTCGCATGCCTGGCTGACAGCGGACAGCACGGCTGATGATTGCCATGGAACACTTAGCACAGGCAGCCTTAGATGATATGGACACAAGGCAGTCCCCATATATGGCATTTGTAAAGTGGCACTTCTGAGTAGGGGGGGTGTTTTAATTATGCAGGGAGTGCACCTTTTTTGTCAGAAAATGAAGTTTGCAAAGGTAGCAATCCTACACACAGCTGTCACCACTCATAACAGAATACATGGAAAGTGGAGTTGTTTGAGGGGAAAAACACAGACTGAACTAATGAAAGCTGCAGAAAGTGGATGGAAACCACAGAATTGACTCAATTGTGTAGCAGTAATGGGCCCAGCTGCAAGCAACTGGGGCCTGATTAGTAGCCTTGGTCTCTCTCTCTCTCTGCCCCCTAAAATTCAGAGTAGAAATATAGTGCCCTTCCTTAGTTTGAGTAGTCAATCAACCTTGAATTCACAGCTTTGGGTTAATTCCCTGAGAGAAACACAAAGCCAGACAATCTGATAGCAAACATGGAAGTTCCATCACCCTGATCTCATGGGCTCTCAATCTCTTAGTACAATAAATATGGACAAAGCCTGACACAATGGTGGGAATAAAGGCCCAAAATAGGGCACATTTTAAATGTTGCTAGAATAACAGGATTTGTGTTTGCATACGTTTTGGATATGAAGGTCACTTTAATCCTTAGATCATCCCAGTGATTTGTCAGGGAAAAAAAACACATTTTTATGAGGAACAGACCAAAACTATAAGGCAAAAAATCTGGAGAGTTGAGAGGTAAGCTCATGGCAGAGAGACTAGGCATTTTCCTCGCTTGCCAATGACTGAGGTTCAACTAGTCTTTTGACAACAGTCAGAAAAGATCATGCAGACAGAAAAGCACTCATTATGTTGAAGTGATTATTGGTCTAATGTGCTGACGTGCAGAGTCGTCATGGGGACAAGAGGAATGCAATCCAAATTGTAGCTTGCTACAGACCCCCCCACCATGCCCCAGGATACCCACTCCTCATTTCTCAATACACTGGAAAGTATTAGGGTACAACCCAACACCCTAATAATGGGCGATTTCAACAACCCCACCATTAACTGGGAAAACTACTCATGTACCAACTCTTTTGCATAATGTTTTCTGGAATTAGTAAATTCCAACGCCTTGGATCAACTTATTCACACCCCCACCAGGGGCAGCAATATCCTAGACCTGGTCATTACCAACACAGGCAACCACACCAGAAGTCAATTCCTCGTTGGTCAGATCCAACCACAAGCTAATCATCCTAGACATCCACATCCCAGCCCACCCCAATTAGGGAAACTACTGTAAAAAAACTTCTCCAAAGTCAGCTTCACACTTCTTAAGACAGAAGTGGTAAACTTCATGACACCCATGCAGACGGACATACAGGTACAACTGTTGAATCCTTCACAAATGCACTTTATAAGCACTTGCACAAGTGCAAGGATCATGCTATCCCTAATAGAACCAAGATGCTATCCTCCAAAAAAAAAAGAAGCCAATATGGTGGTCCTCTGCCATAAACAAACTCTACAACAGAAGAGAGAAACTGTTGCAAAAAAGAGTAAAATCCCTGGTCAACCTCAGTAAGAAGCTGAGATCCCTCATAAAATCCTTCAAAGCTAGTTACGAAAACAAAATTGCCACTGACTAAAGACAACCACAAAGCATTTTATAGCTCTGTCAAGAATCTCAATGGCAACACTCAGATTTGCTCTGAGTTACAGCACAATGGCTCTAAATATAAAGAACCAACTGATATTGCCAACATCCTGGCAGACAGGTTCAGTGCTAACTTTACCCTCCTCTCACACTCCGTCACTGTGTCTACAAAGTTCCTGTAATCACGGCTGCACAGGTCTGTCCAAAGCCAGGAACACAGCATCCATGGGACCTGACAATATCCCAGGCTGTTTTCTACACAAACTACAGAATGAACTGGCACCCTACCCAAGTACCATGTTCAATCATAGCCTCAGCTCAGGCTTTGTGCCCACTGAATGGTGCACCGCGACTGTTATCCCACTCCACAAAGGGGGGAGCCATAACAGACCCTGGGAACTACCGCCCCATTAGCCTGATGAGCCTGGTGTGCAAGGCCATGGAATGTATCATCATGTAACTCAAACAAAGACATTGGTAATCTCCAAACTCTGGACCCTACCCAGTTCGGGTTTGTAAAAGGCAGATCATGTCTCCTAAACCTGATTGACTTCTTTGAAGCAGTCACCAAAACCATAAATGTGGGTAAGGTGGTTCACACAGTTTATCTAGATCTCACCAAGGCTTTCAACACTATCCTCCACTCTGGAATTATAGATAAGCTCACTAAACTAGGTATAACTCCCTATGTCACAAGATGGGTTGCGAACTGGCTCATGAACAGAACCCACACTGTGAAAGTAGCAGACTCCAAATCCAACTTCAGACCAGTGACAAGTGGAGTACCACAGGGTTCAGTCCTGGGTCCTCTCCTGTTTGGTATCTACTTCTCTGAAGTACAGGCTAACACAGAAGGTCTTTGGCTAACAAAGTTTTCAGATGACTGCAAACTAGGAGTCATAATCAAAACTCCTAATGATGTTAACATACTACAAAAGGGCCTCACTGAGACAGATGGCTGGTGTCAAAGCCATGGCCTCAAGCTCAATGCCAAAAAGTGTATGGTCATCCCCTTTGGTAAAATCTCTGTACCCATGAGCTACCACATACGTTGTAGTCTATTTAACGCTGAAAGTGTGATGAGACCTTGGGACACAGGTGGACAGTAGTCTCTCCTTTGATAATCACATCACCACAGTGGTCAAGAAATTCTTCTATGTGGCTCACCTCATCACAAAAGGTTTCTCATCCAGAATAAAAGAGGTCATTGTTCCCCTCTACTCATCACTCATTAGACCCATTATAGAGTACAACGCCCCTTTTGGTATGTACCTCACAAGACATCTACAACAACTGGAAAGGCCACAGAAATACCTCACAAAGAGGATTACTGGCCTCAAACAGATGCCCTACGCAGACCGTCCCAAAAAACTCCAGCTTTACTCTGTCGCATATCGCCTACTCAGAGGCGATCTCTGTCTAACATACAAAGCTATGTCAAACCCAGAGCTGTTGGACATGCTCCACTTAAAGAAATCCCTCCTAGCTACACGCTCTAGGGACCTAAACTTTGTCACCAAAATAAACAGAACACAATGGAGGGATAGATTAATGTCCCAGAGACTTCCCATACTCTGGAACAGACTACCTAGCTATATCAAACAGAGCTCCTCATTAGCACTTTTCAAGAAAACTCTTGACGATTGGATGGGAAATAGGAAATTCACCCCAAGGATCACTTCTGTGGCTCTGCTCGACAGGGGCACAAGAAAATAATTTTCTTGGGTGGCGAAAGCCAGGGTACCTTTTTGGTTAGGCTTATATAGGCCCTATGGCTAATAGCCTAGTACCTACCTACCTATGAACCACTCAGTACACCCATCCATGTGAGACGGCACTGGCAGGAGTTTGTTTCAACATGCGGGATCATACTAACACTGAATAAGTGTGCATGCCAGGGGGAAATAGGCCTTACAGAAAAACCTGTGCTGCATGCACTATCAAGCGCAGTCCCAGAGTCTCACCATCTGCATGCCTCCACTCGTTTAAAAAGCACATGCAGGTTATTCTGCCCTAAATGCCCCCTACCTCAATGACTGATTACAGCTGAGTAATGTCTAACAAGATATTGAGCAATTCAACATAAGGCTTGAGACATCCCACTTATTTTTCCTCTTCTCTTGTTTAAGGCTCTATAATTTATTCTTGCATGAAACTAAATCCATCAGAGGCTAGTGAACAGGACACTAATGTTGAAATCAGCACAAGTTAAAAAGTCTTGGATGAGTGAATGAAGCATGTGGCCTTATGCAGGTCATTGAACCTTTACAGTTGGATAACCTGGTGTTTTTAAAGTGGCCAAATATGACAGTGCAGTGAAATAAAATGGAGGCCTTTTCAAGCAAGACTTTGGTATGGATTACCTTGTTGTTTGTTCCCATGGCACCCTTCATTAACTAGATAAACAAACATCCTAGGATTTGTTTCAGCCACAGTCCAGGCAGAGGCAGTACAATCTTAAATTCTACTAAACAACATACACAATCGTGCAAAATAAATAATTTTAATATGCAAAAAATAAAAGAAGCAATTTAATTCATAAAGTTTGTGAGCTCGCTTATTCAATTCACATTAGCAAATACCCATTTAACAAATCATAACGGACGTGCTTTAAGTTTTAAGGTTTCAGAAAGAAAATGGATGAACTTGAATAATCACAACCACTTAAATCAAATACAACAAACACTGGTGAAAACACAGGACAGTTAAATAACTATCAGTGTCCCTAAACACCTGCAAGGTACACTGCTCAGGTAAATATTCTAGCATCCTAATTTTAAGTATTTACAAACTACCACTAGGAATTCCAACCTGATATTTGTATTTCTATAACAAAATGCCTGCCAATGTTTATGGACTACAAAGTAGGCTACACTTTTTTTCCTTAACGTAAGGTTATTTTCTGTGGGCCTCCACCCTAAACCTGCAACAAGGAACAGACGCTCGCATGTTATGCTTTCCTGGTAAACTAGCAGCATCATTTTAAAGTATGAAGTAAAAACATTTTATAGAGTAATGCAAAAAGCATCGGAAAGAGTTAAATACCTATGGTAAAGACAGACTAAAACATCTGTAATTCTCTCCCCTGCGAGGCATCCTCCAAATTATGCAATTCACACATTTCTGAACTAGAAACACAAGGTAAAAAAACAACAAACAAAACTTTTCAATATACAGAGACATGAAAAATACACTCTCCCTGCTTTGGCCTTCCTAAAGATTTTGTACACCAACTGTCTGAGGTTTTAACAATCGAGACAACTTGTGGAATAAAGTTTAGTGGACGCTTCAAGAAGCCCTACAAATAAATATATAACAATGTGGTTTCTTAGTCTTTTTCTGCTAAAGAAGTAAACATAAAGCAGTAAAAGTAGTCATACCATTACTAGCTACTGCCTTGCTTCTCTTCCATGTAGTTTTCTCTTTCTTGTCACATATCTTTGTCTCTCTCCCCAGTATATGGTTGTAGGGGTTAGAGAGATTTCTTTCTTACTTTCAATGTTCTGTGTTCTCATGAAGGCAAATTCGCTGATGGCTGTTGGTGCACTCTGACCTTTAACACGTGGTAAGAAAATGGTTTCAGGGGAAGCAATGCTTGTCATAAAAAAAGTCAGTCAACTCCAAACCTCCCAAGATCTGTGTCCTCCTGAATGACTCAGTACAGGCAAGCAGCCCTGACTTTCCAAAGGGAAAAACAAATTGTTACGCTTGCTTCACATGGAGAACTAGGATGCCTCTTCCAGCTCAGTAGGAAAGGTCACATAAGATAAGCAAAGGGGGGATGGTATCCAAAAATCCTGGCAATCCTAACTACAGAGACAGTTGCAGAGGTTTTGGTGGGTGGGTGGGGGGGGGGGCACAGAAAACACATCTGTAAAGCAAGACTCCTGCTACTCCCATAGTACCACTGCAATTTTAGAAGCACACATTCCATTCCTTGTACCCAATATGAAAAGGGCCAACATTCAAACAGCTGCTGCAAAATTTTACTCACATTAACAACCCCAAGAGTAGCCTGAAAGGTTTGAGTTAAACAGAATAAACCAGTAAGGTATTTATTTCCTATACTAGAGGAGACACTAGCAAAACACAAACAAAGAACACTTTGTTGGTTGAGTTTCCTGAAAACACACGCATCCACCATGTTGCTGTTAACCAACTGAGGCATCAACATGTGATCTACTATATCAGTCAGATTCAGTAGTGAGGCAGCTATTTCTGATGTTGGCACCCCCAGCCCGATTTGATATAATAGCCTACTGGGTATGTACTGCTCTCACCGACATTCAGTGAGCACAGTTTAGCAATCTCTTTATCCAATAACATCTACATCAAATTACTAAAGAGAAAGAGATGGGCACCTCCCGAAACTGTTAACTTCTGTTGGATTCCCAGATACCCCAGATTCCTTTTTGTCGCTTTAGATGCATTGCACATTACCTTAGACAAACTGCTGTGATGTTTAGAAATGGAGATTATACTGCATTAGGTTGCTGGTACAGCTCCCCATTGAAATGTCAGCGCTCGAAATGCCAAGTGCTGAAAAGCTGAAAAAAAGAGACCGAAAACACAGCAGGAGTGAACCTCAGTGAGCACAGTTTAGCAATCTCTTTATCCAATAACATCTACATCAAATTACTAAAGAGAAAGAGATGGGCACCTCCCAAGACGGTTAACTTCTGTTGGATTCCCAGATACCCCAGATTCCTTTTTGATGCTTTAGATGCATTGCATTGCACATTACCTTAGACAAATTGCTGTGATGTTTAGAAATGGAGATTATACCGCATTAAGGTTGCTGGTACAGCTCCCCATTGAAATGTCAGCGCTCGAAATGCCAAGTGCTGAAAAGCTGAAAAAAAAAGAGACCAAAAACACAGCAGAAGAGTGAACCTCAGAAACCACCGTTGTACCCCCCATGTAGGGGGCAAGCCTCACCCCCCCAAAACTTGCATATGCCAACTCCACGAGTGCCATACCTCTGAGAAAAGGAATTATTCCGAGAGACACCATGTCAGACTTAGTATATACAAGTCTGATCTTTCAGCCAGTCTCCACATTTCTGGATTTGCTTGAATGGGTCCCAACAGTTCAGATATTTACCTGCGGTTACATAACCACTTGTCAAATAATAAAATCCAAGAATCTAGCCTGTCCTCCATCCTAGTACAAATATTTTAACAGCCACACTGGGTCTCAGCTTTCCTACATAGTCTTCAGACTTTACAAAAGAGAAAAGCCGAATGACTTTTAGTTCAGTTAACCTCAGCAATACTTGTTATTTGCATATGTAATTTGTCTTCCTAATAAATCTGCTCTATAAATATCACCCTCTTGTTGCTCTACAACACGTGATTCTAAACCAGTGTTGCATTTACCATAAACAATTTCCTACATTTTAAATGTAACCCAACATTACGCAGCTAAGATTTAGTGTGTGCAAAAGCCAATTACAGAACGTGGTCGAGCTTTACATTTTGCTTTTTTCTAAGCATTTGTCTGCCTCATGCCCAGACTGTGACTGAAAGTTGTCATCTCTATTGTATTTACTTATTGCATCTGTCTACTGTAAGAGCCCAGTTGGGTAAAAAACCTACCCCTTTTTATTAAAGGCCTGGGAGAAAAGCTCCAGTAATACTAGCAATAATATAATAAAGTGTACGGCATATAAAATGGTGCAATCAACTTAAAATTTAAATGTAAAATGGATAAGGAAAGTATATTGACAGTACAATTTAAATAAATTCTATTATCACAGTGGCTATAACACAGGGTAGAATGATTGGTCAAAAACTGCTTGGTAGCCATGTA
Organism: Protopterus annectens; assembly: GCF_019279795.1. Classification (NCBI taxonomy): domain Eukaryota; kingdom Metazoa; phylum Chordata; order Ceratodontiformes; family Protopteridae; genus Protopterus; species Protopterus annectens. The sequence goes on from NC_056746.1 coordinate 1,265,509,063, forward strand.
TTTTCCTGCCTTGTGCCCAGACTGTGACTGAATATGGTATACTGACCAGCCACCTACTTGGTTAAATAAACACACCACCTGCAGTACTATGTGAAGTTCTACAGACCTCATTTATATTATTTTATTTACTCTTTGTTGACTGTGTCAACTAAGCCAGCATCCTCTTTTTCAGAGAAGACCTGAGGTGATATTTATACTGACTAGTGAAAATTTGGCCAGGGCAATAGGGAACTTCCCCTACTCTTCTCAATAATTGCCATGTTATCTTTTACAACCACCCGAGCTACCACCAACTCAGGCAGTTGGAACTTTAAAAAGTCATCCATAGGATGTTGCAATGCATTGGCAGTATTGGAAAATGAAAGTTCCTGCTGTGGGAACAGAATCTAGAACCTTCCTGCACCAAAGAGGAGTGTGTTACTGTTCAGCATACCTCCCAACCTGGAAACATCAAAAATCTGAAGGCCCATGAAGAATAGCTACAAATCTGTACGCTGATTACCATAACATTTGCATGCATAAGTATGCAACCCCACCCACTCCAATGGAATTGTGGGATACACTTTCAAACGCAAACTGAAGAGCAGACAACCAAAATATGCCATCCCCAAAGATCCTGTAGTAAATGGTAACCCTTTTTTTAAAAATGTGTAGTAACGATGTTCACTGGGAAGAGAAACGACGATGAACCTTAGGATTTTCTTTTTGGTGACTTGCAGTATGTGGGTTATGTGGTAAAAGTAGGGCATTTACTGGTAGGCAATATTCTAATCTTACCAAAAGAATATTATAGCTTGCTTGGAGCTACAAAAGTCATTCTCCATAGCCTACTGATCAGTGGCATAGCTAGAGTTTGTGCTGCCCGGGGATGTCTTTGAGTTTACCACCCTTCCCCCTCACAAAATCATGATCGAATGGGCCCCCCCTGCAGCCATTCCAATGTTCCATTACTTGGCTATTTCGCCTCGTTTACCATAAACACTGTAATGTGCATACCGTTTTACTTCTACAATGATTATTTGGATTTCATTTAACACTTTTATTTTACATTTTATAGCACAAACAATAACAAACATCTGCTAAACAAAGCAATACAGTCTCACAATGAAAACAGACTTAGCATTAAAACTTCTCTGTCCTTGAAAGTCACATTCATTGAAAAAGCAATGAAACCCACATTCAAAGAAAATGCATCTGGCCAGTGGCTGATAAAGATTACCTTTGGGCCGTTTTCAAATCATAGACCCTTTGCACACAAAACATATATGTTTTCTTTAATACACCTTCCTGATTGTGTTAAATTATATTCTTTGTATATTACGGCACACTTGTTAAGAGTGAGTTTTAAATTTAATATAAAACAAATGCTGGACGGATGTTAAAAAAACAACTCTTAGACAAGTAAATCCAGATTGATTGCAAAACACTCTGGCGCCTCGGCTTATACTAAGCCTTCAAGGAGTAAATTCACAATGCTACTAACTCATTTTATACCCATTAACAGCCAATAAAATATACAATCCATTAATCAATTAAGCAATTAAGCATTAAAATACCTAAAAATATGCATTTGAACTATTTCATTTAAAGACTTATTTTAAACTATGTAACACATTTCAAACAACAATCAATATTTAAACCTTGTGGGACCAAAGTCCCAAACTTCAAAATAAAAACGGTCTCTTTGTATAATAATCTGTTTCTCTTACTATTCACATTCTCTACATTTATTTGTTCTAATATTGTAGCTGTTAAATCTTTAGGATCACTAGTATGATGCAATTTAAATCTTTAAATGAAATTGTTCAAATGCATATTTTTAAGTATTTTAATGCTTAACTGATTAATGGATTGAATGTTTTATTGGATGCTAGTGGGTATAAAATGAGTTAGTAGCATTGTGAATTTACTCCTTGAAGGCCGAGTTTTAAATTTATTGTTTTGTACATTTTTCCAGAAAGCATTCCGCGGTGGTGGCGCTGCGGTAGCGTTGTTGCCTCACAGTCAGACGCTGTCTGGTTCGATTCTCAGATACAGCATCTTCTGCGTGGAGACATGCGTGAATGGGCGTACCTTCGTTGAAGGTTCTGCGTCAGGGCTGGTAACTCGGCACGTAAAAATCAACTACCAATCATTAGTGGACCGTAGTTCCGCTGTGGCGACCCCTAACCGGGAAAAGCCGAAAGACACAACAACATTTTTCCAGAAAGCAATGAAACAAAATGCATGAGCCAATAATGACAAAACTGTCCAATTCAGAATATTTCCATCATAAAAGTCTACTCAAACTTCTACATTCCACCAGTATCAGTAAATATGCACAATCTCTGCAGAAGTAAAAGGCATCTAAATAATTCTTCATTAAAGAGATCTGTAACTAATGAAGAGATTGCTGCTAGCAAACAACTTTATAATTCATTGTTTCATCTACAAATAAAGTGCCTGTTGCCCTTGAGGAATAAAATGCCAATGTTACATAAAAAAAGATAAGCTAGTAATATTGCAATAGGAAATGGATGGCAAGCTGACAACAGGTTCATAGTTACTAGGCATCTTCACCAAAATAGGACATTCTCAGGACTGCAGCATCCACCCCCTTTAAAAGTACAGCATCAACAATCCCTCTACATGATGTGGGAAGTAGAACTCACAGCCTTCTGCATCAAAAGTACTTGTGCTACTAACAGCAAACATAAACAGCATCAAAAGTACGTGTGCTACTAACAACAAACATAAACAGCATCAAACTAACAACAAACATAAACAGCATCAAACTAACAACAAACATAAACAGCATCAAAAGTACTTGTGCTACTAACAACAAACATAAACAGCATCAAAAGTACTTGTGCTACTAACAACAAACATAAACAGCATCAAAAGTACTTGTGCTACTAACAACAAACATAAACAGCATCAAAAGTACTTGTGCTACTAACAACAAACATAAACAGCATCAAAAGTACTTGTGCTACTAACAACAAACATAAACAGCATCAAAAGTACTTGTGCTACTAACAACAAACATAAACAGCATCAAAAGTACTTGTGCTACTAACAACAAACATAAACAGCACTAAACTTCTCTCCCCTGAAGAAACGTGTAGCACAAGAAATCTGGAAACAGCCAAAATATATTGGGTGGGGGGACAAAGGCCCAAAACCAGGGACACATTTTAAACATTTCTTGCATAATCTTAGAAAAGTTGCTAGAATAAAATGGTTTGTGTTACCATGCATTTCCTGAAATTTAAGAAAACTGTAACTTAAATGGCTATCATTATTTAGTGAATTCAGTTCTCACTGATTTGCCAGAAAACCACAAATTTAACAGACCACAAGTATGAGCCAAACAAAACCTTTGGACTTAACTCCTTGAATCATAAGTGGTGATATGGGTAGAGAATTTAGGCTCTTGCTCCTGTACAGGGTTTGAGTCTGAGTAACTATCTACCAGTTATACCTACCTGGGGCATTTACACACACACAGACACACACACACCCTTAATTGAATGGCAGCCTTACTTGAATGGCAGCACACACATTCCCTTACTTGAACAGCAATAAGCATTGTATTGTACACACACCCCTCTTAATTGAAAGGCAGCAAACTTAACTGAATGGCAGCACACACATTCCCTTACTTGAACAGCAGCAATAAGCATTGCACTGTATAAATAGCAGATCATTTCTGAACTTCATGACACCACTATACACACACTACGGCAACAGAACTACATAGAAATGAACTATGTGAATAGTTCAGAAATGGACTGAACAACAGCACTACCCACTTTAGAATGGACTGAACCAGCAGCAGCAATAAGAAGAAACTTAAACTTACTTGAAAAAGTTTTATTTTGTAAAAGTGCCACCCTCTCCGGTCTCCCCTACATGTTGCTGTTTGTTGTATTAAAGTGCTGCCCTCTCTCATACACACTGCTGTATGGAAATAAACAGACAGACAGTAGTACACACCCCCTCCAAATTCCAACAGGGTGGCAGTCTGCTCATGAAGCTGACGTTATCACGTGTGCCCCCTGCACGTGATGACATCAGGAAAAAATATTTTGAAAAATAACCCGAGAAATTCGGAAATTAAAGGGGCCACTCAGGAATTCGTGGCACCCCATTATTTTCACCTCAAAACTAGTAAATACCAAGGAATTCGGTATGGTTGTGAGGTCAGCTGTACAACCACTAGCACTACATCTTCTACGGACAAAGAAAGAACTGAGACATTATTTTTAAAGGATGAAGGAAGAATACAGGAAGTATGAAGGACACAAAGTGAAAACACAAAACATACAAAAAGAAAGTAGATGAGCTTAACACATACACTGTGTTAAAGAAAGGGACAGAAGAAGAGGCATTAAACACATGTTAAATACTTAAAATGGAACCAGCCTACTAGTGCAGAAGTTATACTTCCATATGCAACATCAATATGGTAATGCAGGTGTAGTGTTGTATTTCTATCTTCAATGCCAGAATCATGGATATGGGAATAAATATGAGATCAAATTGTATCAACCATGACAGGACAGGGCTGGACTCAGTTGAAAATCACCTTCTTAAGTGGAGGGGTTGGGGAAACAGTTGATCTCTAGTTTTAAGCTGTCTTCTTAAACGGAGGGGTTACGTAAAGTCACATCATAAGCAAAGTACAGTTTTGTACCTACCATAAATGTAGATGTCCGATAGGAATGCATCTGCAGTCCTTACAAATGGGTTGTCCTGTCATCAGGCAGCCCTTCGGTCGGCCGGATTCCAAAGTCTGGGTCTGGCCTCGACTGGTGTCGCACTTCACCCGACGTCATAGCTGCAGTTATTCGGGTATAAAGGCATCAGCCGACGCCATTTTCCTCAGTGTTTCATGCCCCAGATGCCAGGTGCCCTCTTGGAAGGCTAAATTTGGATAAATGCCAATGATTCCAAATAGTAGAGAGCAAACACAAAAAATAAGCATGTATGTACATATATACAAACAAATACACCATAATAGATTCCCCCAGCTAGCTATAAGATGGGCAAATACGCTAGGAGCACCACAGAGGGGAAGGCGGGTGGGTAATCCTGACTGCAGATGCATTCCTATCGGACATCTACATTTATGGTAGGTACAAAACTGTACTATGTCCTTCAAGGATGCATCTGCAGTCCTTACAAATGGGTAGAATACCATAGCCAAACTGGGGGAGGTGGAAAAATAAAGTTATGGTGTAGTAAGGATCCCTTGCAAAACAGCAGTGGCAAAACCTGCTCGGGATCTAGAGTATAAAGGTAAATTATAATGCTTGGCAAATGTATGCACGGAGCTCCAAGTGGCAGCCTCTAAAATGTCCTTGGTAGCCACTCCTCGTAAGAAGGCTGTGGTAGTGGCTGTAGCCCTTGTAGAGTGAGGCCTGATGTTCTCTGGAGTATTCTTTCCATGGTAGGAGTAACAAAATCTAATGCAATTTCCTATCCACTTGGAGATTGTCTGTTTTGAAATTGCTTTTCCTTCCCTTCCTGTTGCATATGCTACCAGCAGCTGGTCAGTTTTTCTATTGCCCTTGGTCCTGTCCAGGTAGTAACGTAATTGTCTATGTACATCCAAGGTATGCAGCAGTCTTTCTCCCCTGTTCTGTGGGTTGGGGAAGAATGTAGGTAGGTGGATAGCCTGATTCAAAGAAACTCTGGAGACCACCTTAGGCATAAAGGAAGGATTTGTTCTCATGGACACTCTGTCTTGATGGAAGATCAGGAAGGGTTGTACTGCCATTAATGCCTGGAGTTCAGATACCCTTCTTGCTGAAGTGATTGCCAGCAGGAAGGCAGTCTTCCATGATAAGTATTGTAGTTCTGCTGTTGCTGCTGGTTCGAAAGGAGGAAGTGTCAATTTTTTTAGCACAAAGTTCAAGTCCCATGCTGGTAATGGTGGCTTCCTAGGAGGCTTTAGATTTTTAATTCCTCTCAGAAACTGTCTGAGCAGAGGATGTGAGAAGACAGGAGGATCCAAGTCGTATTTTGCTGAAATAGCTGATGCATGAATCTTGATGGAGGAATAGGACAGGCCTGTGTGGAAGAGCTCTGCCAAGTATTCCAGGATGTTGGCTATGTTTACCAGTGACACATCTTCTCCTTTTGTAGTACTCCAAATGAGATATCTTTTCCATTTCACTGAATATTTTTTTCTTGTTGAGGGTCTGCGAGCCTCAAGGATAATGTCTTTAACCCTTTGGGATAAATTAGGGTTAATTGGTCTTATGCAATGTTCCAGGCAGTCAGCTGCAGAGTTTTCAGGTTTGGATGCAGATTGTTGTAGTTGTTCTGTGTTAACAGCAAGGGAACCAGGGGCAGTGGCCATATTTGTTCCCGAGACATGCTCCTCAGTAATGGGTACCAATGTTGCCTTGGCCAGTCTGGAGCTATCAGTATGATCCTTGGACGGTCCTCTTTGATCTTCAATAGCACCTTGTGCATCAAAGGAAGCGGTGGGAATGCATATGCTGTCAGGTTTTTCCAGCTGAAGGATAGGGAGTCCACCTTCCAAGAAAGTGGGTGGTACGTCCTTGTGCAGAATTTCTTTAGCTGGTGATTGAGTGGGGATGCAAATAAGTCTATTTCTGGAAGCCCCCATTTTCTTGTAATGGTTTTGAAGATGTCCGGATGCAGCATCCATTCGTGGGCATCCGTGGTAGTCCTGCTTAATATGTCTGCTAGAATGTTTTCTTTTCCTGGTACAAAAATTGCTTTTAACTGAATGCTGTAGCTCAGGGCCACATTCCAGAGGTCCAGTGCCATCCGGCAAAGAGGATACGAATGTGTGACTCCCTGCTTGTTGATGTACCACATAACTGTGGTGTTGTCTGTCCTTATCAATAGACCTTGTTGGAGAAATGGTCTGAATGCCTGAATTGCCAGTTTTACTGCCAGCATTTCCTTTAGATTTATGTGTAGGTGCAGCTGGTCTTGAGTCCATAAGCCTTGTATGCACTTGTCCAGCATGTGTGCCCCCCAACCGAGGTCTGAGGCATCCGTCGTGATGGTTTGGCTTGGTTGAGTATTGTGGAAGGGCAGTCCTGTGTTTGATTGACAAGCCTGAGCCCACCATAGGAATTCTTGCTTCAGGCATGGAATAATTGGAATTTGGGTTTCTAAGCTGTGCTTGTGTTGAGACCATAAATTCCTTAGGTACCACTGTAGTTTTCTCATATGCAGTCTGGCATGAGGAACCAATATTATGCAGGATGCCATGAAGCCCAAGGCTTGCAGTACTTTTCTTGCTGTCAGATGGTTCTGCTTTGTTAATCCCAAGAAATAGAGAGGTAGCTGCTCCTGTTTTTCTACTGTTAGGAATGCCATTTGCTTTGATGTGTCCAACTCTGCACCCAAAAAGGTTATTCTCTGGGATGGTATCAGTTTTGACTTTTTTAAATTGACTGTGTATCCCAGGGCTTGTAGCAGGTAAATGACCCTTTGTACGTCTTCGGCTAGCTTGTTTTTGTTGTCCGCTTGTATTAGGCAGTCGTCCAGGTAAGGGTAGATTTGGATCCCCTGAAGCCTGCAATGAGCGATTACTGATGCCAGGCATTTCGTGAACACTCTGGGCGCAGATTTCGTGAACACTCTGGGCGCAGTAGATAAGCCAAAGGGCAATGTTGAGAATTGATAATGCTCTGATCCTGCAAGAAATCTGAGGTATCTTCTGCAATTTGGTCGTATGGGGACGTGCAGGTATGCCTCCTTGAGATCTAGAGTTACCAGCCAAGACTCCTTGCCCAGCATGGGAAAAAGCTGCTGTAGGGTCAGCATTTTGAATTTTGGAACAATGAGGAATGTGTTTAAAGTGGACAGATCGAGAATAGGTCTCCATTTGCCTTCTTTCCTTGGTACTAGGAAGAGTCTGGAGTAAAAGCCCTTTCCTTGCTCCATATGTGGTACCTTTTCCACAGCTCTCATCTTTAATAATTGATTTACTTGTTGCAGAGCTTCTGCCTTTTGATTTGGAGGTAGGTTTGGCATTCCTCTCTTTCCTGGTAGAGTATGGAAATGAAACCTGTAACCTTGGTCTATTGTCTGCAAAATCCACTTGTCCCTTGTGATGTAATGCCAGTTCTTTGTAAATAAAGCTAGCTTCCCGCCTAAGGGTGCTTCTAGTTGTTCCCTGGTAGGCGGTGCCAGAGCCAAGTCACTGTGATTGTCCTGTAGTAGCGGTGGTGGCTGTGTCTGTGCCTCGCTGGTTGTTACCCTGCCACTGGCGTCCCCTGTAGGCACCTCTGGATTGGTTTCTGCCTCTTGAACGCCTATTCCTGCCTCTCTGTGCTTTGGAGGAGTCTGGAAAGGACCAATTCTTGGAGGGCCAATTCCTGCTAAACCTTGGAGGTTGGACCTGTAAGAAATCTTTCACTGTTTGGACAGATTTTGCCTTCTCTTCCATCTTCTTCAGCACCTGTTGTGCAGGAGAGCCAAACAAATTGACCTTGTCCATGGGAGCATCTAATAGTTTTGATTTGACATGGTCCGTAAGGCCTGCTCTTTTAACCATGCATGCCTTCTGATAACTGTGCCAGTCATGGCTGATCTAAAGGAAGCCTCCAGTGCATCATAGCTGCATTTTAAAGAATGGTTACTAATTTGCTGAATGTTATGTACCATTTCCTGAACATATTTCTTGTCTAAAGGTTCATCAGAGGACAGTTTTTTGGTTAACTGGTCTAACATAAATTCTTGATACTGGATCATATGAAATTGACAGTTCAAGGCCCTAGCTGACAGAGTAGCAGAAGTGTAAACTTTTTTACCCCATCTCTCTAAGGACCTGGATTCCCTTTCTGAGGGGAGGGGATTTTTGGCAGAGGTAGATGCTACAGCCTTAGGCCCCTAGGAGATAGTCTCGGGATCTGCAAAAGGAGCCTTGTATAAATGGTGATGTGTGTCCGGGACCCTGTAGAACCTATCGGGCTTAGCAGGGGCTGGAGGTAATGAATCAGGAGCAGTACAGGCATCATTAAATGCATCATCTACAACAGACAGAACTGGAGGTATAGCTAAAGGCCTATGTTGTGGTAAATGCAAAAAGGTTCTAAGCCTTTTTCTGGAGTCTGAAAAATCTTGGCCCTGCCACTGAAATTGTTCCCTCATAGCATGCAAGGTTTCCCCAAAGGAAAATTCCTCAAGTGGAGAGGCAGAAGGGGTGAGAGGCCCTGTCTGGGAGAGGTTGGGATCCCCGGATTAAAGAAATGAGATCCTCTGCTAAAGTAAGCATTTGGGAACTGGAGCTAGGCCTGTGAGAGGGGGTCTTAACAGGCACAGATTTAGTAGCTTTAGCTGCTTTAGCCCTGGCAAAGGCCTTAATAGACATGGCTGCAGGAGGCCTAGCAGCTCCATGTGCAGGGTTTGAAATATCCAAGGGAATAGTGTCAGATAATTCCTGAGAAACTACAACTGCAGGTTGGATTTCAGAAGCCGATTCCACCAGGTTGGAAGAGACCTCGGTAGAAGGTAAGCTTTCGGCTGAAGGAAGAACCGCTTGCTCGGTTTCAGCCGAAACCGAGACACTCGCGGTTGTCTTAACCGCGGTTTCGGCCGAAACCACGGACCACGAGTGTCGGTCCTTTTCCTTGCGTTTTTTGGTTATTTGTGGTCGGAGAATCCGACGGCATAATATAAGCAAAATCAGAGCTGAAAAACTGCTCAGCAAATTCCGACCGACGTCTAAGCGTCCGTCGGTTAAAAGAAGCACAGGCTAGACAAGCTGCTACGTCGTGGTCTGGGCCTAAACAAGGTAAGCAGTAAGAGTGGAAATCTTTATGAGGTATTTGTTTCCCACAAGTTAAACAGTTATTCACTTTTTCTGACATCGGCTGAGGCAAGAAAGAGTCCCCAACGGGGTACTTAGCTTTTTAGAAGTCTTCGTAGTAGTAGAAGTATTCGGTAGTAGTAATTCTCTGGTTCTGACCGACCGGCACTTGCGAACAGCTTCTGCTTCGGGCGCCACGCGGCAAGAAAGACTGAGGAAAATGGCGTCGGCTGATGCCTTTATACTCGAATAACTGCAGCTATGACGTCGGGTGAAGTGCGACACCAGCCGAGGCCAGACCCAGACTTTGGAATCCGGCCGACCGAAGGGCTGCCTGACGACAGGACAACCCATTTGTAAGGACTGCAGATGCATCCTTGAAGGACATCACCTAGCAGTGGTTGGAAGCTCTACTGATGGCCATCAGTTACCAGAAGGATGAAGTATTTAATGTTGAATTAGCAGTTTCCTCTAGTGGAGGCAGAAAATGGAAAACAAAGCCACTTGTGCTTGCCTGACCAAGATGGGCCACACTGCCAAGATGAATTACTTAGCGGACTCTCTGACTCAAAATAAAATATTTGCTGGTAAATATGGCATTCCCAACATCCCAATATGCCTCAATGTGTCATTAACAAAAGGAGGATGAGGTTACAAGACAGCCTGATATAGGCTATCAGATGGATGGGGTGTTCGTCAGTGGATGGGATTGGTGTGTTTATAAGGCCTAGGCTGCCTAAGGCAGAGGCCTTCAAGACTGAAAGGAAGATGAAAAATGCATAAGGGCAATTTATGGACAAGTGAGACCATCCTTAAAAAAGAAACACAGTAAGTGGGCACTTTGTGTGTATGTGTATTAAGAACCTTGGAGCTTTTCTCCCCAGGCCTCCACTGAAAATGGACATATATCCAGTCGGGCTATCCCGGTTAACAAATGTAAAATAAATAAACAAACATTAAAATAGAAGATATTTGATGGCTCAGGTGAGAAACAAGAAAACATTCATTTATTCACCAATATCTCCTTTATACTGGCATGAAGACAAACTACACTTACTCTCAAATTGCATTCAGACAAATTATATATGCAAATAAGAATTGTTGCAAAAATTCAAGAACTTAAAAGTGTAAGCTTTGCTCTTTTTGCAAAGTCTAAAGGATATGAAGGACGGCTGAGAACCAGTATGGCATTAAGGAGTGTTTTCACTAGGCTAGAGTACAGGCCAGAGGTACAGCCTGTCCTGGCAAGGTATGGGCACAAGGCAGGAAAAAAATCTTAGATGGGTTGCAAATCTATCATAGGACAAACATACTCACTTACATAAAGCATATATATCTATGGGGAAACACAAACATACTCACTTATATAAAGCATACGTACCTATGGGGAAATTCAGAAGCTTGCCAACTCTTTTACAGCATGTCTTTGGTGCATGTCTGTCTCATACTTCCAGATTTTTGGTCTGTTCCTCAAAAAATTTGTGGTTTTCCGGCAAATCACCAAGTACTGAAGTCATTAAATGATAACATACATTGGAGTTTCAGACTTAACATCCTTCAGGAAATGCACACCAACACATATCCCATTGTTCTAGCAACTTTCTAAGTTTATAATAACAATATTTAAAATATGTCCCTATTGTTGGGTCGTTGCCCCAAATTGACTTTGTCCAGATTTCTTGTGCTAAGAAGTTGAGATGCATGAATTATGTGCGTGTGTGTGTGTGTGTGTGTGTGTGTGTGTGTGTGTGTGTGTGTGTGTGTGTGTGTGTGTGTGTGTATACGCTGAGGGAGCAGCTATTTCAGAAAAACTATGGTGAACAGAATTGCCTTTCTGAAGAGGTAATAAGGTCAAAAATGTTGGCCATGCAATCCTTATGAGACATGGGTGAAAACAGTTAAACAGGATCTGCACTGTATCCCACCAGTCAGAAATGATACAAGATGGACATCATCTTCTGTCCTTATCTGTTCTTGAAATAGAACACCCCAATAATGGTGTCAAGACTAGGTCTTAGACAAAAAGAAGCTATTTGAAAAGTGTCACCTTTGCATTGCTTTTTCCCCCTAAAGACAGCAGTGCTGAACAAATCAACAAAATACTTACTGCTGTGCTACAAGTAAATGGGAGTACCAACAAAATATCTACTGCTTTGCTCCAAGTAAATGGGAGTACCAACAAAATACCTACTGCTGTGCTACAAGTAAATGGGAGTACCAACAAAATACCTACTGCTGTGCTACAAGTAAATGGGAGTACCAACAAAATACCTACTGCTGTGCTACAAGTAAATGGGAGTACCAACAAAATAGTTACTGCTGTGCTACAAGTAAATGGGAGTACCAACAAAACACTTACTGCTGTGCTACAAGTAAATGGGAGTACCAACAAAATACCTACTGCTGTGCTACAAGTAAATGGGAGTACCAACAAAATACCTACTGCTGTGCTACAAGTAAATAGGAGTACCAATAAAATACTTACTACTGTGCTACAAGTAAATGGGAGTACCAACAAAATACTTACTGCTGTGCTACAAGTAAATGGGATTACTAAAATGTTGCTGCCAGCCAGTATTCCCCTGTTGGCTAGTCATGGAAGCCATGCTTAAGTAAAAACTGTAGCTCAGTACACCTACTTACTTATACTGTGTACTTTATTGCTCAACTAAAAACTGTAACTCAGTATACATTTACACAATGTCTAAATGTTGCCCGACTTGTGTTGTACTGTACCATATGCACAATAAATGAATACAAAATACACAAATAGAATAAGCACAGCTAGAGAGAAGAGAGGATTAAGCTTTCAAAAACAAACCTGCTTTCAAGCAAAAAAAAATGCCTATGCATTATGCATTGCAGAAGTAACAAGCAATGGAAAACAGAGTCACTAGCTTGACAGACAGAAAAAAATTGAGAAATGCTGTGTTGGTCTACTAACATATTCACTCACATACACCATTCTACAGGAAATCACACTGCAAGCAGCATCCATCCATACACAGCCCTTTTTCCCATTTTTGAACATGGAGGTCACCTCAACAGTGACAATCATCTAGAGAAAAAATTCACACCATCAGGGTGGCCAGCCCTGCCACTGTTGTTCTTCCATACCAACTCGCACGCACGCACAGAAGATCAATTTAGAGTGCTCAACCCACCTACTGCATGTCTTTGGAATGCGGGAGGAAACTACACCATATGTAGGAAACCAAAGCGATCACAGGGAGGGCTTGCAGAACCTGCACGGAAGGCATCACAGCCAAGAAATGAACTAGAGAACCTCTTGCTCTAAAGCGTCAACACTATATGCTGTGCCACCCTGCACAGCAAGTAGCATCTTGGCTTACTTGGATTAAAACTTTTAACAGTTCTAAGTCACCAAAATAAATAAATCCATCAATCCATAGCTTCCTTTTCCCCAATTTTTGCACATGGGGTCGGGGTGTTGCATCAACAGTGAGTATCATCTAGGGCCAATGTTCATATCGATCTTCTGTACCACTCACACACTTATGGCCAATTTAGAGTATCCAGTCCACCTACTGCATATCTTTGGAATGTGGAAGGAAACAGGAGCACCTGGAGAAAACCCACATGAACATAGGGAGGACATGCAGACTAAACACTGAAGGTACCCCAAAGCTAAGAACTGAATGGAGGAACCTCTTGCTGTGAGGTAAGAACACTTCTTGCTGCTCCACTGTGCTGCCTACTGAATAAAAAAAAGTAAAAAAATAAAAAAGACAACACTTGAATAAAATATCTGGAACGTTAGCAAACGTTAAACAGCTATATTAGGGAAGAAGCTCCTCACAAGCCAAAAGAAAAATGAACCTGAGTAGCTCGTGAAAAGTCACTATGCAGGCCAACTGACTTAGGTGGTTTATAAAGAAAACATACAGACACCTACTTAACTTTGCTGAGCCCCAATACTTCAAATGATTTGGTGTAGGAAAATAAAAAGGTTGAGGGTTCTTTAAGGACTATGACATTATTGTTCTTAAAATGCTTTGCAATACTTTGGAGCTCTTTTCCCTGGACCTCTACTGAAAATGAGCTCCTGCCCAGTCCACTTTCCTGGTAATCAAATGTCAATAAATAAATAAAATGTTAACGATAATTAGCTGTGCAATAAAACTAACACAACTAGGTATAATGTTTAGACAAAATATATTGATCTCATAGGTGGCACTGAGTGCCTCGGTGGTTAAAATCGATGCCTCATAGCTACTAATTCTCCATTTTCTTTCTTTGCCATGATGTCTTCTTACTGCAGTTAATGAAGACTACGGCCCTGATTCATTAACACCTACACTAAGTGTACACAGTCTGTATTCAAGAATACCCCTACCACATAGTGTATTCTTTCTGAATGACTAGAAAGTACAAAGTGTACATATAGTCCACACTTTCTGGTAACCTTCATTAATCCCCTTGATATTTAAGGCTCAAGAAACATCGGTAGGAAAACTAAAATTAGAAGGAAGAAGGTGGGAGTTATGCATGAGTTGTCTGCTCACTCAGAAGGTTGTACACTTAGTACAGGCATTAATGAATCCAAGGGTATAAACCAGACAGGGCACAGAACTGACACCCTGTAGGGTTCTGTTGATCAGGAAGAGAACCAAAAAGAATTCTGAAGTCCCTACCATGTGCTTCAAGTAAATTACTGCAGTGAGAAATGGAATGAAAAAACACTTAGTCGGGTCAACAAACCATTTGTTTTTCGGCTTTGCCCAGTTAGGGGTCGCCACAGCGGAACTGCGGTCCGCTAATGATTGGCAGTTGCTTTTATTGGTGCCACGTTGCCAGCCCAACGCCCAACCTTCAACGAAGGCACGCCCATTCAACGCATGTCTTTCAAACGTCCACTCGACCGTGGGGAGGACATGCAGACTCCACACAGAAGGCACTCCCAAGCAGAGAATCGAACCGGAGAACCTCTTGCTTTGAGGCAACAATGCTACCGCTGCACCACCGTGGAATATTGCTGTTAAATGCCCAGATTCCATGGCCCGCTAAATTCTTTCAGCAAAAGATATAAATGTGGTGGCAGTGCTATTCCTTGTCTTAAAGCCATGAGAAAACCATTACCTTCTCGATACTGTTTCAGCTCAGGAATATACCTTTCTGTAGGGTTTTGAGATGGGCAACAAGGATCAAAAGATCACAGAAAGTACAAGACTAGCAAGTCATTAGAACATTTGTGCCTTGCTGATATCCAGTCTCAAGATGTACCTCCTACTTCTAGGAGGGCAAAGCAAGTCAGGCCCAGGATGAATTTGCAAATTCTCATCCAAAAGAGTTGAAGTATGCAAGTGTGTCACTCAGTTTAATGCAGAAGTCAGTTTATTCCAGAAATGGGGTAAATACTGGGTAACGGATCTGTCACCCAGTGTGTTTTGTTTTGATGTTGGTGGAGATTCAAATCCTTTGTGGGGCTGCTTGTCTTATGAGATTTAAGAGATTGATGGGGGCTTGACCCTTAATGGAACCAAATGCAAGACATAGATCGCTATGTAAGAATCTAGAACAGACCAAAATTAGTGAGAGTCCTTCAAGCCTTTTTTGGTAGCTCAGGATTTTTTAGACCAGTAATTGTCTAGGTTAGGAAATTTCAAGGTCTTTTATGCTGTGAAATATGTTCTGACAGAAGCATAACAACAGAGACATTGTACTTGTACAGTGGGACAACAACTTCTTTCTACGTGTATGACATGTCTTTAGATATCACTTGTGGTAAACAAAAGGACTTTCTGGCAACTAATGCTACATGGTTGTCAAAACAGAGGAAGTCGTCAATCTAAGTGCCAAGATCCCAGATTACAGTATCAGTTTAGAGTGGGGTACAAGCTACGGTGCAAGTTAAAGACAAGAGGGCTTTTTTTTTTTAGAAGTGTAATAATACCACTACACTTCCTTATTTTAGCCCCTTCTCGGTATACCATTGGTTAATAAAAAATAGTTACTGCTGAAGTGGCACCCTGTCAAATGATAATCTGACAAAAACACCCAGCTTACAGTTATCAGAAAATTTCATTAGCCATAAGTCTGGACTTAGTGTTTAGAAGCCAAAGAAATATATTCCAAATGGAAGGGGACCCAGCAACAACCCCTGACGTAAATTGTTGGATACTTTCTTGCTTGCTGAGGTGGCACCTACTACTCTGCCATTGTCCATGCTGGAGTGAATGACTTATGACGTACCTCCCTGGACTACATGAAAAGAGACATAAAAGAGCTCTTGGATCATGTGGCCCAGGCAAGTATGACCCTAGCCCTGAGTAGAATCCTGCCTTCGCCCAGAATGATACCACAGTAGAAGGACAAAATAATTGACTTCAACAATTGGCTAAGCTTCTGGTCATTCAAAGGGGATCCAGTATTTGTCTGCCTGGGAAGACATGATCGACAAACCACAATGCTTTGCCAGAGATGGTCTGCACCTGTCACCCCTGGGATTCAGGTTACTAGCTAAAGCTCTTGCCACCCCTATAGTGCCTTTTTTAGGCAAGGTTCAAAGGATAAAACCACCACTGTAAAAGATACAAGCATGCAAAATCTGAAGGTAATGCTGCTCAATGCTAGAAGTCTAAACCTCAAAATGCACTCTCTCGAGTTACTCCTAAAAATGGAGAACATTGATATCTGTGCAGTAACTGAGACCTGGTTCAAGGCTCCAGAGATCACCCCTGCAATACCAGGGTACAACTCTTACCACACTTTTCGGCCACAAAACCAAGACCGAAACACTAAAGGTGGAGGAGTGTCCATATTCACCAAGGATATTCACACCTCCAGGCTAGTTACCCAACACAATGCATCTGAAATTCTCCAGGTGCAACTAACACTAGGTAAGACTGCAATCCAAATTGTAGCTTGCTAGAGATCCCCTACCCTGCCCCAAGATTCTCACTACACCTTTCTAAACATACTAGAAAATATTAAGATACAACCAAACACCCCAATACTGGGTGATTTCAACTACCCTGCCATTAACTGGGAAACTACTCGGGTAACAACTCCTTTTCCCAACGGTTCCTGGAATTCATAAATTCCAATGCCCTGGATCAACTAATCCATTGTCCCATCAGGGGCTCCAATATCCTAAACCTGGTCATTACCAACATGGGAGACAGATGCTCCACACCAGTGGTCACCCCCTCATTGGTCAGGTCTGATCATAAACAAATCACCTTTGACATCCACATCCCACCCCACCCCCCACCCCCCAGTAAGGAAACCTTCTTAAAAAACTTCTCCAAAGCCATCTTCATGCTACTGAAGTCAGAAGTGACAAACTTCATGACACCCATGCAGACGGGATCTGAAAATTCGACTGCAGAATCCTACACACTAAGGCACTGTACGAATACATCAACTTGTGCATGAATCATGCCATTCCAAAGACAACCACAAGGCATTCTATAGTTATGTCAAGAATCTAAATGGCAATGCTCAGATCTGCTCTGAGCTACAACAGAATGGCATTAAATATACTGATCCCAAGGATATTGCCAATATCCTGGCAGATTGATTTAGTGCCAACTTCACCCCCCCCTCACCCCCTAAAGGGCCCATCTCAGTACCAAAAGATTGCCAAATTCCTGTAATCACGGCCACACAGGTAGAAACCACACTCTCCAAAGCTAGGAATACAGCATCTGTGGGACCAGATGACATCCCAGGCTGTGTACTACATGAACTACAAAATGAACTGGCACCTCACCTAAGTGTCATGTTTAATCATAGCCTCACCTCAGGCTTCGTGCCCACTGAGTGGCGCACAGCTACAGTTATCCCACTCCACAAGGGGGGGGGATCTACCTTGGATCCCAGGAACTACCATCCCATCAGTCTGACAAGCCTGATCTACAAGGGCATGGAACGCATCATTATGGAACTTATAAACAAAGACATTGGCAACCTTCAAACGCTGGACCCCACCCCACCCAGTTTGGGTTTGTGAAGGGCTGAGCTTGTCTCCTGAATCTGATTGACTTCTTTGAATCAGTCTCCAGAGCTGTGGACGAGGGTAAGGCAGTCCATACAGCCTATCTGGACCTCGCCAAGGCCTTCAACACCATCCCCCACTCTGGAATCATAGGTAAAACTTACTAAGCTGGGCATAAATCCCTACGTCACTCAGTGGGTTGCCAACTGGCTTACTGACAGAACCCAGACTGTAAAAGTAGCAGACTCCAAATCCAGCTCCAGACAAGTGACAAGTGCAGTACCTCAGGGTTCAGTCCTGGGACCACTCTTGTTTGGCATCTACTTCTCTGAAGTACAGGCCAACACTAAAGGACTCTGGCTAATAAAGTTCGTAGATGACTGCAAACTAGGAGCCATTATTGAATCCCCAAATGATGTGGATATTCTACAAAAGGGCCTTACAGAAACAGATGCCTGGTGCCAGAGCCATGGCCTCAAGCTTAATGCCAAGAAATGTATAGTTATCCCCTTTGGAAAAAAACATGTACCCATGAATTACCACATAGGTGGCAGGACACTAAACATCAAAAGTGTGATGAGAGACTTAGGGACACAGATGGACAGTGGTCTCACTTTTGATAACCACATCGCCACAACAGTCAGGAAATCCTTCTATGTGGCACACCTCATCACTAAGGGCTTTTCATCCAGAAAAAAGGAGGTCATCGCCCCACTGTACTCATCCCTCATTAGACCCATTATAGAGCATAACGCCCAGTTTGGTATGCACCTCACAAGATATCTGCAACAGCTGGAAAGGCCACAGAGATACCTCACTAAAAAAATCACAGGCCTAAAGTAGATGCCATATGCTGACATTTTTTTTTTTTTTTAAACTCCAGCTATACTCTGTGGCATATTGTCTACTCAGAGGCAATCTCTGCTTAACATAGCAGGCCATGTCAAACCCTGAGCTGTTGGACATGCTACACTTAAAGAAATCCCAATCCCTCAGAGCTGCACGCTCCAGGGATCTACAAGTACAGTTTTGTACCTACCATAAATGTAGATGTTAGAGTGCTAATACAGCTGCAGTCATAACAGATGGGTTCTCCTGCCGTCAGGCGGGTCCTCAGTCGGCCGAATTCCAAAGTCTAGGTCCAGCGTCAGTTGTCGTCGCTTCTTCCCAGACGTCAGTGCGACAGGGGTATAAAAGAACCAGCAGACGCCATGTTCTTCAGTTTTTGTTGTCGTCGCTTCTTCCCGGACGTCAGTGCGACAGGGGTATAAAAGAACCAGCAGACACCATGTTCTTCAGTTTTTCTTGCCCCAGATGTCAAGTGCCCCCAGAAGGAAGGCAATACATAAAATTATAAAGTAATGCAATGCAATATAATCAAAAAACAGTAGTTGTAAGCAAATACACCATAAAAGAATACCCCTAGAGGGGAAGGAGAGAGGGAAACCTGGACTGCAGCTGTATTAGCACTCGAACATCTACATTTATGGTAGGTACAAAACTGTACTATGTTCATCGTGCATACAGCTGCAGTCATAACAGATGGGTAGAATCCCAAAGCTAAGAAAGGGGTGGTAGGCACTAGGTGGAACTAGGAGGAGCCAAAATGCCCTGCAAGACTGCAGTGGCAAAGCCTGCTCTAGATTTGGAGTATAGTGGAAGGTTGTAGTGTTTGGAGAAGGTATGCACAGAACTCCAAGTGGCTGCTTCCAAGATATCCTTGGTAGGAACTCCTCTGAGTAAGGCTGCAGAGGTGGCTGTGGCCCTGGTGGAGTGAGTTCTAATGCCTGTAGGAACAGTTTTGCCATGAAAGGAATAGCAAAATCGTATGCAGTGGGCTATCCATTTTGAGATTGTCTGCTTGGAAATTGGCTTTCCTGGAGCTCCTACCGCATAGGCCACAAAGAGCGGTTCTGATTTTCTGAAAGGCTTTGTTCTGTCCAAGTAATAACGCAGTTGCCTGTGGATGTCCAAGGAATGTAGTAATCTCTCCCCTTTGTTTTGAGGATTGGGATAAAAAGTAGGTAAATGTATGGCCTGATTTAAAGCTACCCTGGATACCACTTTAGGCATAAAGGAAGGGTTGGTTCGTAATGAAACTCTGTCCTGATGGAAGATGATAAAAGGCTGGACAGCCATGAGGGCCTGTACTTCTGAAACTCTACGAGCTGAAGTGATAGCCAGAAGGAAAGCTGTTTTCCAGGACAAATATTGCAAATCTGATGAAGCAGCTGGCTCAAAAGGAGGCAAAGTCAGTTTTTCCAGAATGAAATTTAGATCCCAAGCAGGTATTGGTTGTTTCCTTGGAGGTCTTAAATTCTTAGCCCCTCTGAGGAACTGTCTTAAAAGAGGGTGAGAGAATAAAGGAGGGTCAGTGTTGTATTCTGCAGAAATGGCAGAGGCATGGATTTTGATGGATGAGAACGAAAGTCCACTGCTTAGTAGTTCAGCCAAATATTGTAGTATTTGAGGTAAATTCAGTTTTCCAGAGTTCTGGCCCTTTTTCTCATTCCAGACACAAAAACGTTTCCATTTTGCGGAGTAAGCTTTTCTAGTTGATGGCCTTCTGGCCTCCAAAAGGACATCCTGCACCTCCTTGGAGAGTAGGGCCTGCTGTGATGCTAAGGAATCTTCCATGCGGCTAGATTGAGTGTTTTTAGCTGACTGTGAAGAGTTTTGAAGCTGTGCTGAGTCAGAAGAAGAGGTATTAGAGGCAGGGTCCATGGAGGGGAATGAGTCAGGCTCCTCAGGAGTGGGTACCAGTGTTGCCTTGGCCAGTCCGGAGCAATGAGGATCATCTTTGGTCTGTCTGCTCTGGTCTTCAATAGGACTTTGGGCAGCAGAGGAAGAGGCGGGAAGGCATAAACTTTCATTGATGTCCAGCTGAAAGAGAGAGCGTCCACTCTCCAGGCCTTTGGATGGAAGGTCCTCGAGCAGAATTTTGTCAATTGATGATTTTTGTGGGAGGCAAAGAGATCTATGTCTGGCCTTCCCCATTCTTGGATTATTTCTGTAAAAACTTTTGGATGCAACATCCATTCGTGTGGATCAGTCATATTCCTGCTTAGGTTGTCTGCCAGTGTGTTTTCCTTGCCTGACAAGTACTGTGCTTGTAGTTCCATTTGTAAGTCCATGGCCATGTTCCAAAGTGATATGGCCAGTCTGCATAGGGGATAGGAATGTGTTCCTCCCTGCTTGTTTATGTACCACATAACTGTGGTGTTGTCCGTTCTTATCAATAGTTGACCTGGTTGTAGAAGGTCCTTGAAAGCTATAATAGCATTTAATACTGCTAGCATTTCTTTTTGATTGATGTGAAGGTGATTTTCTTTATGGGACCATTTGCCCTGAATGCACCGGTCTGTCATGTGCGCCCCCCAGGCGTAGTCCGAGGCGTCTGTTGTGATGACTTGATTTGCTTGAGGCTTGCTGAATGGAAGACCTGTGTTTGCTCGACATGCTTGAGCCCACCACAGAAATTCCTTTTGCAGGCATGGAAGTAGTGGTATTATTGTTTCCAAACTGTGGCTGTGTTGAGACCATATGTTTTTTAGGTACCATTGTAGTTTTCTCATATGCAGCTTTGCACATGGGATTAGCAAGATGCCATGAATCCCAGAGCCAGCAGGATTTTCCTTGCAGTCAGCCTGGTGCAATTTGCCAGTGTTTACAAGTATTGAATTAGTTGCCCCTGCTTCTCTGGCGTGAGGTGGGCATCTGGGTGTTTGTGTCCAGATTGGCACCCAGGAAAATTATATTTCGAGAGGGTATTAGCCTTGATTTCTCTTTGTTGACTGTGTATCCCAGAGAGTTTAATAACATTATTACATAAGCCAGATGTTTCAGAAGAATGTGCTTGCTGTCCGCTTGGATCAGGCAGTCATCCAAATAAGGGAATATTTGTATCCCTTGAAGTCTGCAGTAGGCAATTACTGATGCCAGGCATTTCGTGAATACTCTGGGCGCAGTAGAAAAGCCAAAGGGCAATGCAGAGAATTGATAATGGGTTGAACCTGCAAGAAATCTGAGGTATCTTCTGCAATTTTGTCTGATTGGGACATGCAGGTATGCCTCCTTGAGGTCCAATGTTACCAGCCAAGACTCCTTGCCCAGCATGGGAAGAAGTTGCTGTAGAGTGAGCATCTTGAATTTTGGTACGAGTAGGAATGTGTTTAGGATGGAAAGATCCAAAATAGGTCTCCAATCTTTTCCCTTCCTTGGCACCAGAAATAGCCTGGAATAAAAACCTTGACCTTGTTCGTGTGTAGGTACCTCTTGAATAGCTTTCATGTTTATCTTCTTCTTCTTTCGGCTTTTCCCGGTTAGGGGTCGCCACAGCGGATCATCTTGTCCGCACATTGAATGGCAGTGGAGTTTTACGGTGTCGAGTTGCCAGCCCGGCGCCCAACCTTCCACAGAAGGCACACTCACATGCACACCTAGGGCCAATTTAGAGTGTCCAATCCACCTGCAGCATGTCTTTGGGATGTGGGAGGAAACCGGAGCACCCGGAGGAAACCCACGCGACCACAGGGAGGACATGCAGACTCCGCACAGAAGGCACCCCAGCTGAGGATTGAACCGGAGAACCTCTTGCTGTGAGGCGGCAATGCTAACCACTGCACCACCGTGGCCGCCCAATAGCTTTCATGTTTATAAGATCTGAAATTTGCTTTTGTGCCTCTGCCCTTTGATTGTGTGGCAGTTCTGGCATGCCTCTCATTTTTGGAAGGGTATGAAAGTGGAATTTGTAGCCTCTGTTTATAATGTCCAGGATCCATTTGTCCTTTGTGACAACATGCCAATTTTTTGAGAATAGTGCCAGCTTTCCTCCTAAAGGGGCTGCCATTTCAGACCTGGTTGGCCTGCAAAGTGGAAAGTCATTGGGTTTGCTTTCTGAAAGATTGTGAGTTGTCCTCCCCACCTCTTGGTGTAGGAGCTTGCCATTGTCTGCCTCTGTACGATCCTTGTGGTTGTCCTCTGCCCCTCGGGCGCCTGTATCTGCCTCTTTGGGGTCTGTCCGTGGCAGGAAAGGACCAGTTTTTGGAAGGCCAATTTCTACTAAAATGTGGTGGTTGAACCTGCAGAAATTCTTTCACAGTTTGCAGTGATTTAGCTTTTTCCTCCATTTTTCGTAATACTTCCTCAGCATTTGCCCCAAATAGTACATCCTTTTGAAGAGGGGCGTCTAGTAATTTAGCTTTGACATGATCAGGCAAGGTTTGTTCCTTGAGCCAAGCATGCCTGCATATGACTGAGCCTGTAACAGCAGCTCTACATGAGGCCTCTAGAGCATCAAAACCACATTGTAAGGTATGTTTACCCACTTGTTCTGCACTATGCATCAAATCCTGCAACTCCTTCAAGTCTGGTTGTTCAGGTTGTGACATTTTACTTTTCAATTGAGATAACAGAAACTGTTGGTATTTTAGCATATGAAACTGACAGTTTAAGGCCCTCATGGTTAAGGTAGCCGAGGTATATACCTTTTTTCCCCACCTTTCTAAGGATCTGGAATCTCTCTCTGAAGGCAATGGATTTTTGGCAATGGAAGCCTCAACACCCTTGGGTCCCTGTGAGATGGTTTCTAGGTCAGCAGCATGGCTTTTGTAAAGAAATTGGTGTGAGTCAGGAACCCTGTAGTACCTGTCAGGCTTAACTGGAGCTGGAGGTAGAGAGTCCGGGTTAAGGCAGGCCTCCGAGTAAACATCATCTAGGATGTCCAAGACAGGAGGTATAGCCAGAGGCCTTTGCTGGGGTAACAAAAGAAATTCCCTGAGCCTTTTCTTGGAATCTGAATAATCCTGGTCTTCCCAGTGGAAGTGTTCCCTTAAGGTATGCAAAGTTTCCCCAAATGAGAAATCCAGGGGGGGGGGATACAGAAGGAATAGACTCCTCTGCATCAGAGTCTTCAAAAGGGGAGTAAGCCTGTTCCTGATCATCAGAGTGTTCTGAAATAATGGATCCCTGATCAGAGGAGGGGGAATCTTCCTCCACTCTGGGCCTTTTGTCTGGAGGTGGCGGAGAACCTCTGATTAGAGTAATTAAATCCTCAGCCATTTTAAGCATCTGTCTCTTAGGCATGGGGCCTGGAGATGGGCCCTGTGTAACTGGTCTCTTAGGGTGCATGGTTGCTTTAGACTTGGTGAAAGCCTTAATGGAGAAAGAAGAGGAAGGTCTGAAGACACCTTGAGTGGAGGTGGACCTGTCCACATTCTGTGTTTCAACGCCAAGAGTGGCTTCGGTATCTGTAGTCGGGGTGTGGGCCGAGGAGCCTGCGACCTCGGGTACAGGAGACCCCGCCAAAGATGTGTAGTCGGTAGTCAGGGGCTGCGTAGGCGCCTCACTGAGAACCGGACCACGTGTAGTCGGCTTTGGCGTGGTGTCGGTAGAGGCCGCGGACCTCAAGTGTCGGTCCTTGTCTTTGCGTTTTTTAGACAAAACCGGTGTCGGAGTATCCGACGACATGGTATAGTTAAATGCTTTCCCAAAAAAATGCTGGGCGAACTCTGCCCGACGCTTAATAGTGCGTTTGTTGAATGTAGCACAACAGTGACAGACCGAGACGTCGTGGTCTGGGCCTAAACAAGGTATACAGAGGGAATGGAAATCCTTATGCGGTATTTGCTTCCCACAAGAAATACAATTATTAACTTTGTCTGACATCGGTCTGAGGCAAGAAAAGTTTCCCCAACGGGGTACTTGACTTTTAAGAAGACTTCGGTTTTCCAAATTTTTCATAATCTCAGGAGCTGGCCAACCGGCACTTGCAAACTGCTTCGGCTTCGGGCACCGCGCGGCAAGAAAGACTGAAAAACATGGCGTCGGCTGGTTCTTTTATACCCCTGTCGCACTGACGTCAGGGAAGAAGCGACGACAACCGACGCCGGACCTAGACTTTGGAATTCGGCCGACCGAGGACCCGCCTGAAGGCAGGAGAACCCATCTGTTATGACTGCAGCTGTACGCACGATGAACATCCTTGTCATCGCAATGAACAAAACATGCTGGAGAGATAGGTTCCTGACCCAGAGACTCCCCATACTCTGGAATAGACTACCCATACATGTCAAGCAGAGTGCCTCATTGACCCTCTTCAAAAGGAACCTTGATGATTGGATGGGAGATAGGAAATTCACCCCGGGGATCATGTCAGTCACCCTGCTAGACAGGAGTCCAGAGAAGTAAATATTGTGGGAAGAAATATCCAGGGAATTGTTATGGCTAGGCTTGTATAGGCCCTAGGGCCGATAACCTAGTACCAACCTATGAACCTATGATTCTATCTCTTCCAGTTTGCTATCCAGTTTACCATGTACAGTTCTACATTTAAGTGTCAGACTTTATTTATAATACTGGAATGGGAGATGGCATGAAATATCTTTGCCATATCCAGACAAACTGCAGGGACCAAATGACCACTACCCATGGCCACTCTGCCCCTCTCAAAGACGTTTACCAAGCTGAGTAGGCATGACCTTCCTTTGACAAAGTCAAACTGTTAAGGGTCAACGAGTACAACATTTTTGACATCACAGTTTATGATGTCTTACACAAATGGACTCCATGGTCTTGCAAATTACAGAAGTTAATCTGACAATTCTATAGTTCTTCAGGTCTGTAGTGGGGGCCCCTTTTATAAAGGGACATCAAAACAGTTCTCCATACTTCACAGACATATTCTTTGATGAGGTTAAGCTTAAAACAATTTTAGCAACGGTTCCACAAAGACATGTTTAGCCATCCAGGCATCTTATCTGGTCCCACTGAAGTAGGGTGTTCATCTTTTCTGAGTACATTTAGGACATGTTCCTATATGATCTTGGCCGATGTCCGATTCGGGCATTTGCAAAACTTCTATAAGTCTTTCCGGTGTTAAGTGTGCTCTAAACCTAACTGCAAAGACATCTGCTATGTGCTTTGGGTCTGTGTTGGAGATGACATTTTGGATTACTTCAGAACACTGGTGGGTGTTGTTCTGATTTCTTGATGTAAGTAAAGAAGGATTTACAATTGTCCTTGACCTGAGGTGCTATTTCCACTTCAGATTTAGCTTAGTTCTTCCTTGTGACGTTTAATTTGCGGATCCTTTTTATAAAATCTTATATGCTCAGACTTGGATTCATCAGAGAACTTTTTATTTATTTTGCATTTGTTAACCGGGTTGGTCCAGCTGGGTAAGAATTTACCTTTTTTCAGTGGAGACCCGAGGGGAAAAGCCCCAAACAGACATACAAGTAGAGACAAGTTTACAATAATAAAGAGCAAAACTGTCATGAATACAATGGATAAGAAAAAAATAATGTACTCCATGGAATTAAACATCGCTATATACAAAAATATAACAACAACGGTGCAAAAGGAAAAACAATGATAATAAATCCAAAAGGAATGCAGTAACAGAATTAAGGTTATAGGTAATAATTTGAAAATAATATGGCATTATTAGATTAGTGCTAAAAGGAGAAATTGTGCAAGTGCATGTGGCCTCAGATCTGAGGAAAAAACTAGTGCAGGAGTATTGTGCATGGGGCCTCAGATCTGAGAAAGAAACTAGTGCAGGAGTATTAAAAAAAAAAAAAAAAAAAAAAGAGAGAAATGTGTATGTACAAGGGGCTTCAGATCAGAGGAAGAGATGGTGCAGAAGAAGAAAGTAGTAGAGGAGGGATGTAGTAATCTAGAGGGAGGGTGTAAATGGGGGAGCAGATAGATATAGTAAGTTATAGAAATAGGAAAGTTTGTACAGATCAGACTTAGTGGTAGAGTGGTTATAGGGAGAGGGAGGGGAGGGGTCAAGTAGGGTGGTTGCAGGTACATATTGGGTTATTATGGAGATACAGTATCAGGTCATGTTTGAAGTTAGAAAGGGAGGTATGGCTTCTGATTTCGAGTGGAAGATTGTTCCAGATAAGGGAAATGGAGTGTTTTATAGAGTATTTTACCTATGTTGTTGGGTCTATAGACTTGTAGTAAGTGTTTATCAGAGCTGCGCAGGAAACGAGGTGTACCAGGAGATCAGGCTGGACAAAGATGGGCAGTCAAGAGTTTGATTTAAGAATTGTAAAAGCTTGGATTAGCTGATTTTTGGCTAGAAGGTGTGGGAGTTCAAGCCAATGTACTTTTGCGAGTGTTGTGCAGTGATGGGATTTATAGGAGCTGCTGATTATAAATTTAGCAGTTTTGTTGTAGGTTTGGTCAAGCTTTGCTAGCAGGTTATTTTGTAGATTAGAAAATAGAGGGGAGCCATAGAGGAGGACAGGGAGGAGATAGGATTGGGCTAGCAGTAGTTTTGAGTTGGGGGTCAGGAATTTGCTATTCCTATATAGCAAGCCCAGTTTTTGGTGTGTTTTCTTTATGGAATGAAGTATGTGGCGGTCTAGTTTGACTTGGTCATCTATGATGACACCCAGGAGTTTAGTGTGCGAGTCTGGTCTTATGGTGGTGCCATTTAGACAGGATAAGAGAAAGCTGGATTTGTGCTGGGCTGGGGTTTTAGGCAGGAATAATAAGAGCTTAGTTTTAGATGAGTTGATTGTTGGTGAGCCACATCTCAACAGAATGAAATGAAGTTTGGGTGGAATGGTGGAGGTTGTTGATAAGAGTCAGAAATGGAGATCAGAGTTGAATCATCTGCATACTGAATGATAGAGGAGAGGTTACAGGCAGTGTGTAGGTCATTGGTGAAGAGACTGAAAAGGAGGGGACCGAGAATTCAGCCTTGAGGAACACCGGTCTGAACTGCCAGAAAGGGAGAGAAGGAACTTAGCCATTTAAGTTTGTAGACGATTGGACAGGTAACTTGAGAACCAATTAAGAGTGGAAATGGAAATGTTCAGCTGAGAAAGTTTATGAAGTAGAAGGTTGTGAGAAACAGTATCGAAAGCCTTTGAGAGATCTAAGAAGAGGCAGGACACAAGTTTGTTATTGTCTCTGGCCTCAGCTACTGCATGTGAGAAGGATAAGAGTGCAGTGTTAGCGCTGTGTTTGCATCTGAACCCATGCTGGGTGGTGGTTAAAGATTGTTTTGCGTAAGGTGAGAAAGTAGTTGAGAATAGATACACTTTTCGAGAATTTTGGAGAGGGGAGAAAGAATAGCAATGGGACGGAAGTTAGATGGTTCTGTGGCGTTACCTCTTTTATGTAGTGGGATAGTGTAGTATTGCTTCCAAATAGAGGGGACAGTGGATTCTTGGACTGAGCAGTTGATTAGAATGGTGACAGGAAGGGCAACAGAGTTAGCAGCAAGTTTAAGGAATTGGGGAGGTAGGTTACCAGGGGTGGGAGAACAAGGTTTGAGTTTACTGAGGAGAGTTTTAATATAACTAACAGACCCCTTCATGCTCAAACCTGTCTCTGAGAGGTTAGTGGAGTCAGATTGGGGATGTGAAAAAGGTGTGGGCTTGGTAGAGGAAGTAGTAGAACTGGAAGTGGAATTTGAGGTGGGGTTGGGGTTGTTGGTGGTGTTAGGTACTAGTTTAGAAATGGTATCAATGAAGTAGTGATTTAAATGGATGGCTGTATCCCAGGGTGAATGATTGGGAAAAGGGTTGGGAGTTGTGGGTGAACCAGGTTTGAGAAGAGTTTTTATGGTTGTCCAGAACTTCTGGGGCTTAGAAGTGTGCAGAGATTGGTGACAGAACAAAATAAAAAACAATAAAAGTTTTTTATGCTTTACTACTACCCGGATGATTTGTTTTTGCATTTCCCAGTATAATTGGGTCTAACATGGACTGCAAAGTCTTAGCACTTTTCCAGGTGGAAGCAGAAGTCTGTTGCGCAACTGTCAGATGATGCTACATGGGGGTTGGTGATATTACAAGCAAATTTTGAGAGCTCATTGTAGAGTCCAAGTAGGTTTGTTCTTTTGAAGTTCTTAAATTCAGATTTCTTCATGGGGTGGGGGGGATTTTACAGAAGGTCTCTAGTTAATGGTCAGATTTAACCAATGATGGGAATACCATGGGCATGGTACATGAGCGGGCTACACTGGTGAGGACAAAGTCTGTAATACTTTTGTCCCCTAGTGGGATGGTTAACTAGTTGTTCTAAGGAATTATCATTTAATAAGTCCACATAGTTTGGACATAAGTGGACATGCTTTGGACATGCCCAAATACTGAGGCAGTAAAGATAAAGTTAGAAGAAGTCTGGCTAGTTTTTGAGCCAGGCACTGATGTGGTCATAATGAGTTCCAGAGGTCTAGGAAACAAACACAATTTTGAAGAAAAATATGACACGACAAATAGAAATACCAATGAAAGTAGTACATTCGGTCTAGCTTCGCTAGTACTACTGGGGATAGATTTTATCAGAAACAACTTGACAGGTAAACTTGGACATCCTTAAAAGAAACTTTTTTTAAAGACAGGAAGAATTATCAGAATTCTTCAGCACGAGGTTCTGCAACCTAAGTTGCTGATTACAGTCATGGGCTTTGCCTGAAAAGTGATGAACTTACAAATTATTAGTGGTCTAAAATGGAAAGGAGAAAATCTACTTATGCATTTAACAGGTAATATCTACACATGTTTATTTCATGCCAAAACAATTATGGGTTATTAAGGATAATACTTCTAGACAATTTGCCATAGCCTGTTTAGATTCTTTTTACCCCGACTTCTAACAGTACAGAAATGATTGCTGGCTAGGATTTACAACATGCCTAAGCTTTTTTCCACACACAGCCATGGCTTGGGGAATTTTAGTAGCTACCCAAGGAGCCTTGAGCATTGAATTTTTCTAGGATAATCTCTCTCCTGGAATGAGAGAAGAAAAAAAGTTAAGGAAACAGACTAAGGATTTGTTACTGTCCATCTGGAACAGTACAGGCATACAGTCTAAGCCAAGAAGCCCATAAAGAAACATGCTGTAAATTGTTAGATTGGAGGGAACAAGCCCTTACAGTAATTGTTTTCTTTCAGCAGAGTGAGACTAGAACAAAGGTCACTGAGGAATGGTCGGTTGCTGTATATAGTAAACAGATCATGGACCTTTTCAGGGTCATCAGTTAAGAACAAGCCTAATACGAATTGCTTTACAGACAGTGGAATAAGTCTCGTAGTCATGTACAGTAAATAGATGAAAAACTCTCTAATGAGGCACTGTATGAATGAGGGGAACATGGATTTAAAATGGTTAGACAATACTCATAACAGTGGATGATGATGAAAAAAGGGCCAATTCCAAATTGACTTTGCCTCAAATAAGGCACTAGCATGCAAGCCAACACTACTCTAAATCAGTGAAGAGAAAATAATGTACAACTTTGAAGGGAATGATTTGTAGTTAAACAGGAAAATTCACAGTAGTGAACTGAATCAAGTAAAAAAAAAAAAAAAATAACACATAGGTTCATAGGTGTGTAATAGGCTAATGGCTCTGGAGTCTTTACAAGCCTAGCCGATAGAAGTGCCCTGGCATCGTGCGCCAGATGTTAGTTCACAGTGCCTCTATCAAGTACAGCCACTGCAGTGATCCCTGAGGTGATCTTTCTATTTCCCATCCACTCATCAAGATTTCTCTTGAAGAAGGCCAGTGAGGTGCTCTGCTTGACATGCATGGGAAGTCTATTCCAGAGCATGGGCAGTCTCTGGGTTATGAACCTGTCCCTCCAGCATGTTCTGTTGACTGTGGTAATGAGGTTGAGGTCTCTGGAACATGTGGTGTGGAGGGATTTGGATTTCTTTAGATGTAGCATTTCTAACAGAGCTGGGTCAGACATGGCTTTCTAAGTCAAGCAGACATTGCCTCTTAGTAGAATACCTGGAGTTTGTTTTTTTTTTTTTTTTTTTTTTTTTTTTTTTTTTGAGTCTGTCCATGTAGGACATGCATTTAAGGCCGAGGGATCCTCTTCGTGAGGTACTTTTGTGGCCTTTCCAGCTGTTGCACGTGTCTAGTGAGGTACATGGCAAATAGGGCATTATACTCAATGATTGGCCTAATGAGGGAAGAGTAGAGAGAGATAATGACCCCTTTCTTCCTAGATGCAAAACCCTTAGTAATGACAGTCAAAGAGGTAAAAAAAAAAAAAAATTATACAAAAAAATATATGCAGGTTTTTATAACAAGTCTAAACGTGTGTGTGTGTGTGTGTGTGTGTGTGTGTGTGTGTGTGTGTGCACGCGTGTGCGTGTGCAGTTCCAATTTCATTATCTGCAGAAAAATATTTATGTGAATTTTATTGTACTGGTTTTGATTCATCTCCCTTCTGATAAAATTAATAAACAGCTATATTGAGGTCAGTCCTATCTTGAGCTACTTATGAATCACAAACCCACTATAGCTGCATGGAAAATCGTTGGGTGACCCATCTACATATTTACTACTATGAGTGTGTTTTGTTGATGTCAGTTTTAATTTTTATGGAGTTCAGACAAGCTCTTTGCAATAAAAACTGAAAAAAAATGTAAAAAAAAAAAAAAAAGCTAAGATGCAATTTCACCTTCATGTGCCTGCAACAAAGTACTGTAAAGAAAGCCGAAAAATATATACAATCACAGTAAACCAGCAGCAGCAGAAACAACAACAAACTGCAGGGTAGAATAAATATAATCCAGATTAATAAAAACAATATTTAAATTACTAAATAAACATATGAAGTAATACTGTAAATGTGCAGGTCCTAAAAAGGTGCAAAATACACCTACACAAGACAGAAGTAAGAGTAAGAAAGGAAAGCTACAAAGATACAATAGAACACTGAAGGTATTAACAGTATTTCAATTGAAATACTAACGTTTACATCAATAAACCAAGAAGGGAGCACCACAAAAATGATGAAAGGCAATGCAGTAACTGTTAAAGATTAAGGTCGTTCAGGCAACAAGAATGAAAGCATAGTAGTGTATAGGAGTAAGGTATTTCTAACAATGTCGCATGGTTTTACATACTTCAGCAAAGGTTTGTAGTCACCATAAATAAATGCAAACCAGCAATCATACATTGTCTGAAAACAGAAAATTAAGTTCAGATAGTTGATAAACTGGACTGGACCCTTTACCTCCTTAGTGTGTTTGGGGTATGTCAGTGACCACTTTAAACTAAAGGTATGGTCTCTAACATATACAAACATCATTAAAAGTCTGATAATTATGAAAGGATGCAACCAATTGTCAGCAAAAATACTTGCCACCTGTGATATAGTCTCTTTCTACGGATACACAATACCCGTACAGCTTAAAGATATGTAAATCACTGTTCATTTTCCTGTGACCACTACCCTTGCCAGCATTAATGGAAGAAAACGTTCATACTTGCCTCACAAAACTTGCTCAAAAATGAAGGCCAACTCATCTCATCAATTTTCCTCTATTTCCAAAGCTTTCAATATGGTATCCCACCAAATACTTCTCAACAAACTAGCAACTTACAACCTCAGTACTCCATCCCTGACTTGGTTTCACAGCTATCATTCCAAACGAGAGCAATATACCAAATAGGAAAACAAACTTTCCCCCCTTCTACCCATCTCTGTTGCAGTCTCCCAAGGATCCAACCTTGGCCTTTTCCTCTTCATCATATTTACAAACAACCTCAGTACCACCACTCAACTAGCCTCTATCATCCAATATGTGGATGATGCCTCTCATGTTCTCTTCCCCCTCACCTCAGGAACTACAAGAAATAACACAAAAATCTCTCCAAGACGTAGAAAACTACCTCACTGACAACTAACGCACTAAACCCAAACAACTAAGCAAATGGTCTTTAGTACTAAAAAAAGTTAAAAATAACCTACCTCCTCTGGCCATCTACTCCTCTAATGGTACAAACATTGAACTTGTCAATCAAACTAAGCTTCTAGGTGTAACAGATGACTGTCTAATATCTGATAAACATATCACTAACAATTAAAAAATCCACATAAAACATGGCTCACTTTACAGGGCCAAACCATACTTAACCAACAATACCAGACTACCCACTGCCAGATCTCACCTACTATCCACCCTTCTTTGTTGCTCCCAAATCTTTACCAACATGTGCAAGTCCAACTTGAACAACTTAGAGGCCTGCTGTAACCAATTAACCTACCACATAATCTCATCACTGTTCCGCCCTTCACTAACTCAACTGGATTGAACTAACCAACCTATTAACTCTCAACCAACTAACCACTGCCCACAGTATCATCCATAAAACCCAATAACTGCCCTGCTCTCGCTGACCTAGTTCAACCCAACACAAACCTTAGGTCCCTTAGATCCTCTGAAAGGCAACTAAATCCAATTACTATGGAGATTCCACCTCTATTCTAACAAAATACCCCAAACCTAAAATCTATTAGCCCAACACATCCTAAAAATGACCAGTCACAAATTCAAACTACTACTAAAAGAACACCTTACTACTCACTGGCTATGCTCATGCATAGTTCCCGGACAAGCACAACAGCATGTTATTTCCTACTTCAACCATATCAGCCTTGAAAACATACCTAACTAGACTATTATGGGACAGCAAGTTTTACTTCTTTTGTTTCTCTTCTTCCAACCTTCTTACTATGAGACAGCAAGTTACAGCTTCTCTAACAACTATGTTAAAAAGCCTGTCTATACTTGTACATCAAGTTTTGTTAACTCAACTGTGTGCTATTAACCAGCCTCCTTGTAACTTTTGATCATATACTTCTGTACTTTATGTGATACTCTGCTGTACATACACACTGTATGCAATACTCTGCTGTATTTGTACATTGTATGTGGTGCTCTGCTGTATTTGTACATTGTATGTGGTGCTCTGCTGTATTTGTACATTGTATGTGGTGCTCTGCTGTATTTGCACATTCTATGTGGTGCGCTGCTGTATTTGTACATTCTATGTGGTGCTCTGCTGTATTTGTACATTCTATGTGGTGCTCTGCTGTATTTGTACATTCTATGTGGTGCTCTGCTGTATTTGTACATTGTATGTAGTACTCTGCTGTATTTGTACATTCTATGTGGTGCTCTGCTGTATTTGTACATTGTATGTAGTACTCTGCTGTATTTGTACATTCTATGTGGTGCTCTGCTGTATTTGTACATTCTATGTGGTGCTCTGCTGTATTTGTACATTCTATGTGGTGCTCTGCTGTATTTGTACATTCTATGTGGTGCTCTGCTGTATTTGTACATTCTATGTGGTGCTCTGCTGTATTTGTACATTCTATGTGGTGCTCTGCTGTATTTGTACATTCTATGTGGTGCTCTGCTGTATTTGTACATTCTATGTGGTGCTCTGCTGTATTTGTACATTGTATGTGGTGCTCTGCTGTATTTGTACATTGTATGTGGTGCTCTGCTGTATTTGTACATTGTATGTGGTGCTCTGCTGTATTTGTACATTGTATGTGGTACTCTGCTGTATTTTTTCCACTGTTGTTTTGTTAATTATTTGATGGAACTTTTCTCCCCAGGTCTCTGCTGAAGACTAATTCATGGCCCAGTCAGACATTACCCGGTAAACAAATGTAATAAATCAATAAATAAATTATGCTCAATGCATGGAACAAGATCAGACACTCATTGCTGTACTCAAAACCTGAACCAGAGGTGCAGTCAGGAGACAAACATCTAAATATATACATTGTCTCCCTGAGAATACTTAAGGACATCATTTGGTAAATATCCTGGGTTAGAGAACAGTCAAAATGGAAAGGTCTGGAAACTGGATGCACTTTGACATACCAAAAGCCCATAATCCCAAACGTTATTTTTGCGCGACAAAAATAACAAAACTGAAAATCCTGAACCACTTACTTTTCCCCAGGGCAAGTAAACACTTGCCCAAAACTACACAAAACCTTCCATACCATCTGAAACCCAGCTAGGTGGGGGGCTATGTACCCCACATCCCCTAACTATATATATATATACCAGGATCGCACTACAGTGGGGAAAAGGGTATATTTCCCCATAATGGGCAAGTATTTACTTTACACAGGATTAGACTACTCTTCAGGCTACTGATGATAATATTTTACATCTTTTAAATCTTTTGGAATGGAAAGTTAGGAAATTTAAAACATTACAATGGCAGCATTTTAGTTTCTTGGCATATCTGGAATTTGGTATTGTTCCTCATGGGTTAAGGATTCTTAACGTACCTTCATTTGGGAGCACTCATCCTATGCTTCTGAAAAATTGGCAAGAACTGAACTTGAAACTGGGTATGGATTATATGACCCTTATGAACAATTATTTTTTAAATGTTGAATTGCAACTTCAGGAAGAGATTAATAAATCAGAATGTGACATCTCTGCATTATCAGATTTTGCAGTTCATACAGTTGATTACGACAAAATGCTTGAAAGACTGTATAAACATGATACAAGTCTTGAAAAATGCAAAACATTGTAAATTATGTAGTGATATCAACAATTTCAACAATGGCCACAATTTCTCCTGGTCGCAGACTACTGGCATAAACAAGCCTGTTAAGAAAACAAATGGGGTTGTGAATATGATAAATGCAGGCTCAATTCATGCATTAGATGATATAAATCTACCGTTACACCCAGCCCAGCAATCCCATTCACAAGTTTCTAAGTCTGGGAATTTGACCAATGAGACTGTGAAGCAGAAAGTTGTAACAAACCTGGTACTCCCACACTACCTCATATCTTCCATCACTGGCTGCAGTTGAACCTGTGGGTGTAATTTCAGGTTTTCAGCATTGCCTGCAAGTCATTTGACTGAAATTACTGGAAGAGTTGATTTCAAAAGAAACGGGATTCATCCAGTGAATGTTCGCTGCC
Organism: Protopterus annectens; assembly: GCF_019279795.1. Taxonomy (NCBI): domain Eukaryota; kingdom Metazoa; phylum Chordata; order Ceratodontiformes; family Protopteridae; genus Protopterus; species Protopterus annectens. Next base: position 1,265,544,545 of record NC_056746.1, read on the forward strand.
AAGAAAGACAGGAAGAAGCCGAAGCAGGCCTCATACACACAGCAAAATTCACAAACCGGTACAGTGAACAAGCAATGCGTTATTAATTTATCTGAGTTTGTTTTAACATCAGCCAATATAGCTTTACTACAAAAGGGTCTGAAGTTTGTTCCAGCTAACACTGATACTTTGACTGATGCGCTTACTAAACCAAAGCTGTTTACATGGAATCTGGATTTAAAATGGACTTTTAAAGATTCTTTGACTATAACAAATTCTACATTGTAAATGCAAAACTACTTTTATTCCTTTTTCGTCAACCCAATAGTCAATGCTTTCCATGACATCTGTGAACTTCATCTGCGTTGATATTACAACGAGCAAAAATTTAAGAGATTTTACAATTTGTCATGCGAGGAGCATGCAACTCTTTACAAACTAGAAGCAAATAATGACATGGTGATAAAGGAAACAGACAAAGGGAGGGCGATTGTTATAATGAATAAAAATGAATAAAAAGGACTATTTGAAGTCAATGTATTCAATTTTATCAGATAAACACACTTTTAAGGAAATCTTTGATGTTGATGTATACAAGTTCATCAGTGATATAAATATGTTGATTTTTAATGTACAGATGATGAATGACATTACTATTGACATCTTATTTCACTGTACCTTCTCCTGTGGTACTTGTGTAATATGGCCTTCCTAAAGTGCAAAAATCATTAGAAACCCGTCCCATGAGACCTACTTTCACTGGGAGGGGTTTGGTCCACTGAGCCTACATCTATGTATTTGCAGAACATTTTATGTTCCTATCTTAAAAATGTAAAGAGTTACATCAAGGATACTGCTGATTTTTTGAGGCAACTAAATATATGGTTTAAAACTAAAACATGTACAAGTTTTCAGATGGTTGTTCTTGACATAACATCACTGTTCACAGGGATACCGAATGAAATATGGTGCGTCATTGGTTAGGAACCTTCTACTTGAATGTTGTCAACTTACAGGAAGGCAGGTCAAGACTGTTTGTGAACTATCTGAATTGTTTTAGAAAATAACAGTTTTATTTTTGACAGTAAGTATTATCATCAAATCTCAGGTGTAGCGATGGATACCCCCCGTTGCTAATATATATGCCACCCTAGTTTTAGATAAATGGGAGGATGAAACTGTGTATAATGGCCCTGATTATTTTTCAAGCAAAATTTGTTGTTTTTAAACATTTTATGGATGACGTCTTTTTCATTTAGAATGGTGGGAGTAAAGAACTTAGCCAGTTTATTGATTTTTTTTGAACAACAGTACAAACTTTCTGAAATTTTCTGACTGCCTCTATGAATAATATTGAGTTTTTGTATATTGCTATATGTTCTCATGGCACTGATATACATACATCTACATATAAAAAGGCAGTCCATAAAAATAAATATCTACATAAAGAGTATACACGCACCCCATGTTTTTAAAGGGATAGTAAAAGCACAATGATAACTGCGGTGTTGGTGCTGTGGTAGCATTGTCACCTCACAGTAAGACTCTGTCCGGTTCGATTCTCAGCTAGAGCATCTTGTGTGTGGAGACATGCGTGAATGGGTGTACCTTTGTTGTAGGTTGTGCGTCAGAGCTGGCAACTCGGCACGTAAAAATCTACTGCCGATTAGCAGACCGGAGTTCCGCTGTGGCGACCCTAACCGGGAAAAGCCGAAAGACACACGTAAAAGCACAAATGATCCGCACAAGTAGGTTAAATACAGACTAATGTATATATAGAAAGTACAGTTGTGTACCTACCATAAATGTAGATGTTAGAGTGTATTCACTGTTGCAGTCATTACTCTTGGGTTATCCTGCTGGCAGGCTACTCTCAGTCAGCCAGAATTCCAAGGTCTAGGTCCGGCGTCGGTTGTTGTCGCCTCTTTCCTGGCGTCAGTGTACCAGGGGTATAAAAGATGCAGCCGACGCCATTTTCTTCAGTTTTTCTTGCCCCAGATGTCAGGTGCCCCAAATTGGAAGGCTGAAAAATATGCATGCACAAAAATAACACTTCCTTCATCTACAGGCAAATACACCAAATAGGTTGTATAGGATAGAGAAGTGCAGATAAGTCCCAGCAAAGAAAAGGGAGATGGTGGGTGGGTAACCTGGACTGCAACAGTGAATACACTCGAACATCTACATTTATGGTAGGTACACAACTGTACTATGTTCATAGTGTTTCACTTTTGCAGTCATTACTCTTGGGTTGAATCCCAAAGCTGAGGATGGGTGGCTGGGCTAACTAGGATTAGGAGAGGCTATGAGGCCCTGCAGAACTGCAGTGACAAAGCCTGCTCTGGACTTAAGAGTAAAGAGGTAAGTGGTTGTGCTTTGTGAAAGTGTGCACTGAACTCCAAGTTGCAGCCTCTGAGATATCTTTGGTTAGTACTCCTCTGAGAAAGGCTGCTGTAGTGGCTGCTGCTCTGGTGGAATGAGGCCTAATGCCCTTAGGCACTGTTTTGCCATGCTGAAAATAGCAGAAATGGATGCAATGGCCTATCCATTTAGAAACTGTCTGTTTTGAGATAGCCTTTCCTTGTGATCAGCAGCATATGACATTAAAAGTTGCTCAGTCTTTCTGAAAGCTTTAGTTCTGTCCAAGTAGAAGCGTAACTGCCTGTGCATGTCCAAAGAATGCAGAATTTTCTCACCCTTGTTCTGTGGATTTGGATAAAAGGTAGGCAAGTGAATGGTTTGGTTGAAGGCCACACTGGACACCACCTTAGGCATAAATGTAGGGTTTGTCCTCAGAGAAACCCTGGCTGGATCCACAGCTATGAGTGCTTGTAACTCAGACTCGTCTTGCAGAGGTTATTGCTAGGAGCAGAACTGTTTTCCAGGATAAGAATTTTATATCAGTTGTTGATGCTGGCTCGAAAGGAGACAGTGTGAGTTTTTCCAAAACATAACTGAGGTCCCAGGCCGGAAGTGGTGCTCTCCTTGGAGGCCTAATGTTTTTGGCCCCTCTGAGGTACTGCCTTATTAAAGGATGAGTAAAGATAGGTGGCTCCGTACTGTAATGGGCTGAAATGGCAGAGGCATGAATCTTAATTGATGAGAAAGAAAGGCCTTTGTTCAGCATCTCAGTTAGGTATTGTAAAATCTGAGGGATATTTGGTACACGCGTGTCAATGCCTTGTTCCTGGTTCCAAGCACAGAAGCTTTTCCCTTTTTCTGCACAAGATTTTCTGGTACTGGGTCTCCTGGCCTCCAAGATAACATCCATAACAGCTTTTGAAAGAGGAGTGTTTTGAATGGCTACATTATCTGCCATGCTGCCAGATTTAAGGTCCTGAGTTGGCTGTGCAGGATCCGATTGTTTTGTTGGTCAGCAAGTGAGAAGTTTTGAGGCAATATCCATGCTGGACCTTGAGACAAGCTCTTTAGGATTGGGTACCAGTACTGGCGAGGCCAGTCTGGTGCAATCAGTATCATTTTTGGCTTCTCTTGTCTGACCTTTAGGAGTACCCTGGGAAGGAAAGGCAGTGGAGGAAAGGCATATACTGTTAGATTTTTCCAGCTGAAGGATAGGGCGTCCACTTTCCATGCTTGCTTGTGATAAATCCTTGTGCAAAATCTCTGCAACTGGCAGTTGTGAGGGGAGGCGAATAGATCTATGTCTGGGCATCCCCATTTCCTTGTTATCATGCTGAAGACTTGTGGATCCAGTTTCCATTCATGGAGATCCATGAGGATTCTGCTTAGTTAGTCTGCCAGAGTATTTGTTTTTCCTGGCAGGAATTGTGCTTGCAGGTGAGCTTGAGAGTTCAATGCTGTGTTCCACAAAGTCATGGCTTGCCTACAGAGGGGGTAGAAATGCGTGCCCTTTTGCTTGTTTATGTACCACATGACTGTAGCTTTGTCCGTCTTTAGCAATAGTTGTCCTGGATGGAGTAGATCCTTGAAGGCTGTCAGGGCATTCTGTACAGCTAGCATCTCTTTTTGATTGATATGAAGATCCATTTAACTTGCGGGCCACGTGCCCTGAATACATTTTCCTGCCATGTGTGCCCCCCAGGCATAATCCGATGCATCTGTTGTTAGTGTCTGCCTGGCTATGGGTAAAGTGAACGTCTGTCCCTTGTTGTGGTGACAGGCCAGTGCCCAACATCAAAACTCCTGTCGCAGGCAGGGAATGAGGGTAATTATTGTTTCCAGGCTGTGGCAATGTTGAGTCCAAACACCTTTTACATACCACTGTAGCTTCCTCATATGCAGTCTTGCATAAGGAATTAGCAGAATGCAGGATGCCATGAAGCCCAAAGCCTGCAGAATTTTTCTTACAGGTAACTGGGATTTTGCTGCCATCATTTGGAAGTAATAAGTCAGTTGCCTTTGTTTGTCTGGTGTGAGATAAGCCATCTGGGCAGTTGTATTTAAGCTTGCCCCAGGAATATTATCTCTTGAGAGGGTACTAGTTTTGATTTCTTTTCATTTACTGTGTACCCTAGGCAAATTAGTAATCTTTTTACAAACGCCAGATGCTTTAGTAGAATGTCCTTGCTCTCTGCTTGAATAAGGAAGTCATCCACGTAGGGATATATTTGAATTCCTCTTTGTCTGCAAAATGCAATTACTGGTGCCAGGCATTTTGTGAAGACCCTGGGCGCAGTAGATAAGCCAAAGGGCAGTGCAGAAAATTGGCAGTACATTGAGCCAGCTATGAATCTGAGGTATCTTCTGCGAGATTGTCTGATTGGGACATGCAGGTATGCCTCTGAGGTCCAAAGTTATGAGCCAAGCCTTTTTGCCCAGCATGGGCAGAAGTTGCTGCAGTGTCAATATTTTGAATTTTGGAACGTCCAGAAAAGTATTTAGAATAGCCAGGCCTGGTATTGGCCTCCAGGCTTTGTCGAGTAAAATCCTTGTCCCTGCTCTTGCTGTGGTACTCTTTGAATAGCCCTCATGTCCATGAGAGATGAAATTTGCTTTTGTGCCTCTGCCCACTGATTGTGTGGCAGGTCTGGCATACCTTTTGCCTTTGGGAGGGTGTGAAAGTGGAACCTATAGCCCTGAGAAACAATATTCAGTACCCATTTGTCCTGGGTGATCATGTGACAATTTTGTGAGAAAAGTGGTAGCTTTCCCCCCTAGGGGTGCTGCCAAAAGGTAAGTGCTTGGCATTGGCACTGGGAAGTCATTGGGGCTGTTTCCTACATGGTTGTGATTTGTCTTCTCTGCTTTTGGAGGCAGAAGCACCCCATTGTTTAGGCCTGTATGAGCCTTGGGGCTGAGATCTGCCACTAGGGCATCTGTATCTGCCTCTTTGTGGCCTGTCGGACACTGGAAAGGACCAATTCTTAGAAGGCCAGTTCCTGCTAAATCTGGGTGGCTGAACCTGCAAGAAATCCTTTACTGTCTGCATAGATTTCGCTTTATCCTCCATTTTCTTTAACACCTCTTCTGCCTTGACAACAAACAAAGTATCATGCTGTAATGGGAGCATCCAATAATTTAGCTTTAACATGATCAGGCATACTCTGTTCCTTTAACCATGCATGACTTTGAAGGACAGAGCCTGTAATTGTGGCCCTGCAAGAAGCCTCTAGTGAATCAAAACCACATTGCAAAGTATGCTTTCCCACTTGTTCAGCTGCATGCAATAAATCCTGCATTTCCTTGTTTTCAGGACATTCAGAGTTTGTCAGCATTTTCTGTTTTAGCAGAGACATTAGGTGTTGCTGATATTTAAGCATGTGAAACTGGCAGTTTAAAGCCCTTACAGCTAAAGTAGCAGAGGTGTAAACTTTTTTCCCCCCATCTGTCCAGTGCTCTAGAATCCCTATCAGAGGGAACAGGGTTTTTTGCGGTGGAAGCCTTGACCCATTTGGGACCCTGAGATATAGTTTCTGGGTCAGCAGCAGGGTTTTTATAAAGAAATTTATGCGAATCTGGAACCCTGTAGTACCTATCTGGCTTAACTGGTGCAGGGGGTAAAGAATCAGAAGATAGACTGGACTCAGAAAATACACCATCTACAATGTCTAGTACAGGAGGAATAGCAAGAGGTCTGTGTTGAGGCAATAAAAGAAAGTCTCTGAGCCTTTTCTTGGATTCTGAATAATCTTAGCTCTCCCAGTGGAAGTGTTCCCTCATGGCGTGCAGGGTTTCCCCAAAAGAATAGTCCTCAGGAGGAGAGGCTGAAGGGATAGATTCTTCAGCATCAGAGTCCTCATAGGGAGGAAGAGAATATCCCTGTTCTGAAGAAGAATCAGATGAAAAAGAAATCTGATCAGATGAATCATAGTCAGTGTCTTGCCTAGGTCGTTTATCAGGATGGGGATGGGAACCCCTGATCAAAGTAATTAGGTCCTTGGCCATTTTAAGCATCTGTTTCTTAGGCATGAATGACTGTCCTGGAGAATGCTGTACTTGTTTCTTTTTCTAGGATAATCTCTCTCCTGGAATGAGAGAAGAAAAAAAGTTAAGGAAACAGACTAAGGATTTGTTACTGTCCATCTGGAACAGTACAGGCATACAGTCTAAGCCAAGAAGCCCATAAAGAAACATGCTGTAAATTGTTAGATTGGAGGGAACAAGCCCTTACAGTAATTGTTTTCTTTCAGCAGAGTGAGACTAGAACAAAGGTCACTGAGGAATGGTCGGTTGCTGTATATAGTAAACAGATCATGGACCTTTTCAGGGTCATCAGTTAAGAACAAGCCTAATACGAATTGCTTTACAGACAGTGGAATAAGTCTCGTAGTCATGTACAGTAAATAGATGAAAAACTCTCTAATGAGGCACTGTATGAATGAGGGGAACATGGATTTAAAATGGTTAGACAATACTCATAACAGTGGATGATGATGAAAAAAGGGCCAATTCCAAATTGACTTTGCCTCAAATAAGGCACTAGCATGCAAGCCAACACTACTCTAAATCAGTGAAGAGAAAATAATGTACAACTTTGAAGGGGAATGATTTGTAGTTAAACAGGAAAATTCACAGTAGTGAACTGAATCAAGTAAAAAAAAAAAAAAAATAACACATAGGTTCATAGGTGTGTAATAGGCTAATGGCTCTGGAGTCTTTACAAGCCTAGCCGATAGAAGTGCCCTGGCATCGTGCCGCCAGATGTTAGTTCACAGTGCCTCTATCAAGTACAGCCACTGCAGTGATCCCTGAGGTGATCTTTCTATTTCCCATCCACTCATCAAGATTTCTCTTGAAGAAGGCCAGTGAGGTGCTCTGCTTGACATGCATGGGAAGTCTATTCCAGAGCATGGGCAGTCTCTGGGTTATGAACCTGTCCCTCCAGCATGTTCTGTTGACTGTGGTAATGAGGTTGAGGTCTCTGGAACATGTGGTGTGGAGGGATTTGGATTTCTTTAGATGTAGCATTTCTAACAGAGCTGGGTCAGACATGGCTTTCTAAGTCAAGCAGACATTGCCTCTTAGTAGAATACCTGGAGTTTGTTTTTTTTTTTTTGAGTCTGTCCATGTAGGACATGCATTTAAGGCCGAGGGATCCTCTTCGTGAGGTACTTTTGTGGCCTTTCCAGCTGTTGCACGTGTCTAGTGAGGTACATGGCAAATAGGGCATTATACTCAATGATTGGCCTAATGAGGGAAGAGTAGAGAGAGATAATGACCCCTTTCTTCCTAGATGCAAAACCCTTAGTAATGACAGTCAAAGAGGTAAAAAAAAAAAAAAAATTATACAAAAAAATATATGCAGGTTTTTATAACAAGTCTAAACGTGTGTGTGTGTGTGTGTGTGTGTGTGTGTGTGTGTGTGTGCGTGTGCAGTTCCAATTTCATTATCTGCAGAAAAATATTTATGTGAATTTTATTGTACTGGTTTTGATTCATCTCCCTTCTGATAAAATTAATAAACAGCTATATTGAGGTCAGTCCTATCTTGAGCTACTTATGAATCACAAACCCACTATAGCTGCATGGAAAATCGTTGGGTGACCCATCTACATATTTACTACTATGAGTGTGTTTTGTTGATGTCAGTTTTAATTTTTATGGAGTTCAGACAAGCTCTTTGCAATAAAAACTGAAAAAAAATGTAAAAAAAAAAAAAAAAGCTAAGATGCAATTTCACCTTCATGTGCCTGCAACAAAGTACTGTAAAGAAAGCCGAAAAATATATACAATCACAGTAAACCAGCAGCAGCAGAAACAACAACAAACTGCAGGGTAGAATAAATATAATCCAGATTAATAAAAACAATATTTAAATTACTAAATAAACATATGAAGTAATACTGTAAATGTGCAGGTCCTAAAAAGGTGCAAAATACACCTACACAAGACAGAAGTAAGAGTAAGAAAGGAAAGCTACAAAGATACAATAGAACACTGAAGGTATTAACAGTATTTCAATTGAAATACTAACGTTTACATCAATAAACCAAGAAGGGAGCACCACAAAAATGATGAAAGGCAATGCAGTAACTGTTAAAGATTAAGGTCGTTCAGGCAACAAGAATGAAAGCATAGTAGTGTATAGGAGTAAGGTATTTCTAAAAATGTCGCATGGTTTTTACATACTTCAGCAAAGGTTTGTAGTCACCATAAATAAATGCAAACCAGCAATCATACATTGTCTGAAAAACAGAAAATTAAGTTCAGATAGTTGATAAACTGGACTGGACCCTTTACCTCCTTAGTGTGTTTGGGGTATGTCAGTGACCACTTTAAACTAAAGGTATGGTCTCTAACATATACAAACATCATTAAAAGTCTGATAATTATGAAAGGATGCAACCAATTGTCAGCAAAAATACTTGCCACCTGTGATATAGTCTCTTTCTACGGATACACAATACCCGTACAGCTTAAAGATATGTAAATCACTGTTCATTTTCCTGTGACCACTACCCTTGCCAGCATTAATGGAAGAAAACGTTCATACTTGCCTCACAAAACTTGCTCAAAAATGAAGGCCAACTCATCTCATCAATTTTCCTCTATTTCCAAAGCTTTCAATATGGTATCCCACCAAATACTTCTCAACAAACTAGCAACTTACAACCTCAGTACTCCATCCCTGACTTGGTTTCACAGCTATCATTCCAAACGAGAGCAATATACCAAATAGGAAAACAAACTTTCCCCCCTTCTACCCATCTCTGTTGCAGTCTCCCAAGGATCCAACCTTGGCCTTTTCCTCTTCATCATATTTACAAACAACCTCAGTACCACCACTCAACTAGCCTCTATCATCCAATATGTGGATGATGCCTCTCATGTTCTCTTCCCCCTCACCTCAGGAACTACAAGAAATAACACAAAAATCTCTCCAAGACGTAGAAAACTACCTCACTGACAACTAACGCACTAAACCCAAACAACTAAGCAAATGGTCTTTAGTACTAAAAAGTTAAAATAACCTACCTCCTCTGGCCATCTACTCCTCTAATGGTACAAACATTGAACTTGTCAATCAAACTAAGCTTCTAGGTGTAACAGATGACTGTCTAATATCTGATAAACATATCACTAACAATTAAAAAATCCACATAAAACATGGCTCACTTTACAGGGCCAAACCATACTTAACCAACAATACCAGACTACCCACTGCCAGATCTCACCTACTATCCACCCTTCTTTGTTGCTCCCAAATCTTTACCAACATGTGCAAGTCCAACTTGAACAACTTAGAGGCCTGCTGTAACCAATTAACCTACCACATAATCTCATCACTGTTCCGCCCTTCACTAACTCAACTGGATTGAACTAACCAACCTATTAACTCTCAACCAACTAACCACTGCCCACAGTATCATCCATAAAACCCAATAACTGCCCTGCTCTCGCTGACCTAGTTCAACCCAACACAAACCTTAGGTCCCTTAGATCCTCTGAAAGGCAACTAAATCCAATTACTATGGAGATTCCACCTCTATTCTAACAAAATACCCCAAACCTAAAATCTATTAGCCCAACACATCCTAAAAATGACCAGTCACAAATTCAAACTACTACTAAAAGAACACCTTACTACTCACTGGCTATGCTCATGCATAGTTCCCGGACAAGCACAACAGCATGTTATTTCCTACTTCAACCATATCAGCCTTGAAAACATACCTAACTAGACTATTATGGGACAGCAAGTTTTACTTCTTTTGTTTCTCTTCTTCCAACCTTCTTACTATGAGACAGCAAGTTACAGCTTCTCTAACAACTATGTTAAAAAGCCTGTCTATACTTGTACATCAAGTTTTGTTAACTCAACTGTGTGCTATTAACCAGCCTCCTTGTAACTTTTGATCATATACTTCTGTACTTTATGTGATACTCTGCTGTACATACACACTGTATGCAATACTCTGCTGTATTTGTACATTGTATGTGGTGCTCTGCTGTATTTGTACATTGTATGTGGTGCTCTGCTGTATTTGTACATTGTATGTGGTGCTCTGCTGTATTTGCACATTCTATGTGGTGCGCTGCTGTATTTGTACATTCTATGTGGTGCTCTGCTGTATTTGTACATTCTATGTGGTGCTCTGCTGTATTTGTACATTCTATGTGGTGCTCTGCTGTATTTGTACATTGTATGTAGTACTCTGCTGTATTTGTACATTCTATGTGGTGCTCTGCTGTATTTGTACATTGTATGTAGTACTCTGCTGTATTTGTACATTCTATGTGGTGCTCTGCTGTATTTGTACATTCTATGTGGTGCTCTGCTGTATTTGTACATTCTATGTGGTGCTCTGCTGTATTTGTACATTCTATGTGGTGCTCTGCTGTATTTGTACATTCTATGTGGTGCTCTGCTGTATTTGTACATTCTATGTGGTGCTCTGCTGTATTTGTACATTCTATGTGGTGCTCTGCTGTATTTGTACATTGTATGTGGTGCTCTGCTGTATTTGTACATTGTATGTGGTGCTCTGCTGTATTTGTACATTGTATGTGGTGCTCTGCTGTATTTGTACATTGTATGTGGTACTCTGCTGTATTTTTTCCACTGTTGTTTTGTTAATTATTTGATGGAACTTTTCTCCCCAGGTCTCTGCTGAAGACTAATTCATGGCCCAGTCAGACATTACCGGTAAACAAATGTAATAAATCAATAAATAAATTATGCTCAATGCATGGAACAAGATCAGACACTCATTGCTGTACTCAAAACCTGAACCAGAGGTGCAGTCAGGAGACAAACATCTAAATATATACATTGTCTCCCTGAGAATACTTAAGGACATCATTTGGTAAATATCCTGGGTTAGAGAACAGTCAAAATGGAAAGGTCTGGAAACTGGATGCACTTTGACATACCAAAAGCCCATAATCCCAAACGTTATTTTTGCGCGACAAAAATAACAAAACTGAAAATCCTGAACCACTTACTTTTCCCCAGGGCAAGTAAACACTTGCCCAAAACTACACAAAACCTTCCATACCATCTGAAACCCAGCTAGGTGGGGGGCTATGTACCCCACATCCCCCTAACTATATATATATATACCAGGATCGCACTACAGTGGGGAAAAGGGTATATTTCCCCATAATGGGCAAGTATTTACTTTACACAGGATTAGACTACTCTTCAGGCTACTGATGATAATATTTTACATCTTTTAAATCTTTTGGAATGGAAAGTTAGGAAATTTAAAACATTACAATGGCAGCATTTTAGTTTCTTGGCATATCTGGAATTTGGTATTGTTCCTCATGGGTTAAGGATTCTTAACGTACCTTCATTTGGGAGCACTCATCCTATGCTTCTGAAAAATTGGCAAGAACTGAACTTGAAACTGGGTATGGATTATATGACCCTTATGAACAATTATTTTTTAAATGTTGAATTGCAACTTCAGGAAGAGATTAATAAATCAGAATGTGACATCTCTGCATTATCAGATTTTGCAGTTCATACAGTTGATTACGACAAAATGCTTGAAAGACTGTATAAACATGATACAAGTCTTGAAAAATGCAAAACATTGTAAATTATGTAGTGATATCAACAATTTCAACAATGGCCACAATTTCTCCTGGTCGCAGACTACTGGCATAAACAAGCCTGTTAAGAAAACAAATGGGGTTGTGAATATGATAAATGCAGGCTCAATTCATGCATTAGATGATATAAATCTACCGTTACACCCAGCCCAGCAATCCCATTCACAAGTTTCTAAGTCTGGGAATTTGACCAATGAGACTGTGAAGCAGAAAGTTGTAACAAACCTGGTACTCCCACACTACCTCATATCTTCCATCACTGGCTGCAGTTGAACCTGTGGGTGTAATTTCAGGTTTTCAGCATTGCCTGCAAGTCATTTGACTGAAATTACTGGAAGAGTTGATTTCAAAAGAAACGGATTCATCCAGTGAATGTTCGCTGCCAAGAAAGACAGGAAGAAGCGGAAGCAGGCCTCATACACACAGCAAAATTCACAAACCGGTACAGTGAACAAGCAATGCGTTATTAATTTATCTGAGTTTGTTTTAACATCAGCCAATATAGCTTTACTACAAAAGGGTCTGAAGTTTGTTCCAGCTAACACTGATACTTTGACTGATGCGCTTACTAAACCAAAGCTGTTTACATGGAATCTGGATTTAAAATGGACTTTTAAAGATTCTTTGACTATAACAAATTCTACATTGTAAATGCAAAACTACTTTTATTCCTTTTTCGTCAACCCAATAGTCAATGCTTTCCATGACATCTGTGAACTTCATCTGCGTTGATATTACAACGAGCAAAAATTTAAGAGATTTTACAATTTGTCATGCGAGGAGCATGCAACTCTTTACAAACTAGAAGCAAATAATGACATGGTGATAAAGGAAACAGACAAAGGGAGGGCGATTGTTATAATGAATAAAAATGAATAAAAAGGACTATTTGAAGTCAATGTATTCAATTTTATCAGATAAACACACTTTTAAGGAAATCTTTGATGTTGATGTATACAAGTTCATCAGTGATATAAATATGTTGATTTTAATGTACAGATGATGAATGACATTACTATTGACATCTTATTTCACTGTACCTTCTCCTGTGGTACTTGTGTAATATGGCCTTCCTAAAGTGCAAAAATCATTAGAAACCCGTCCCATGAGACCTACTTTCACTGGGAGGGGTTTGGTCCACTGAGCCTACATCTATGTATTTGCAGAACATTTTATGTTCCTATCTTAAAAATGTAAAGAGTTACATCAAGGATACTGCTGATTTTTTGAGGCAACTAAATATATGGTTTAAAACTAAAACATGTACAAGTTTTCAGATGGTTGTTCTTGACATAACATCACTGTTCACAGGGATACCGAATGAAATATGGTGCGTCATTGGTTAGGAACCTTCTACTTGAATGTTGTCAACTTACAGGAAGGCAGGTCAAGACTGTTTGTGAACTATCTGAATTGTTTTAGAAAATAACAGTTTTATTTTTGACAGTAAGTATTATCATCAAATCTCAGGTGTAGCGATGGATACCCCCCGTTGCTAATATATATGCCACCCTAGTTTTAGATAAATGGGAGGATGAAACTGTGTATAATGGCCCTGATTATTTTTCAAGCAAAATTTGTTGTTTTTAAACATTTTATGGATGACGACTTTTTCATTTAGAATGGTGGGAGTAAAGAACTTAGCCAGTTTATTGATTTTTTTTGAACAACAGTACAAACTTTCTGAAATTTTCTGACTGCCTCTATGAATAATATTGAGTTTTTGTATATTGCTATATGTTCTCATGGCACTGATATACATACATCTACATATAAAAAGGCAGTCCATAAAAATAAATATCTACATAAAGAGTATACACGCACCCCATGTTTTTAAAGGGATAGTAAAAGCACAATGATAACTGCGGTGTTGGTGCTGTGGTAGCATTGTCACCTCACAGTAAGACTCTGTCCGGTTCGATTCTCAGCTAGAGCATCTTGTGTGTGGAGACATGCGTGAATGGGTGTACCTTTGTTGTAGGTTGTGCGTCAGAGCTGGCAACTCGGCACGTAAAAATCTACTGCCGATTAGCAGACCGGAGTTCCGCTGTGGCGACCCCTAACCGGGAAAAGCCGAAAGACACACGTAAAAGCACAAATGATCCGCACAAGTAGGTTAAATACAGACTAATGTATATATAGAAAGTACAGTTGTGTACCTACCATAAATGTAGATGTTAGAGTGTATTCACTGTTGCAGTCATTACTCTTGGGTTATCCTGCTGGCAGGCTACTCTCAGTCAGCCAGAATTCCAAGGTCTAGGTCCGGCGTCGGTTGTTGTCGCCTCTTTCCTGACGTCAGTGTACCAGGGGTATAAAAGATGCAGCCGACGCCATTTTCTTCAGTTTTTCTTGCCCCAGATGTCAGGTGCCCCCAAATTGGAAGGCTGAAAAATATGCATGCACAAAAAATAACACTTCCTTCATCTACAGGCAAATACACCAAATAGGTTGTATAGGATAGAGAAGTGCAGATAAGTCCCAGCAAAGAAAAGGGAGATGGTGGGTGGGTAACCTGGACTGCAACAGTGAATACACTCGAACATCTACATTTATGGTAGGTACACAACTGTACTATGTTCATAGTGTTTCACTTTTGCAGTCATTACTCTTGGGTTGAATCCCAAAGCTGAGGATGGGTGGCTGGGCTAACTAGGATTAGGAGAGGCTATGAGGCCCTGCAGAACTGCAGTGACAAAGCCTGCTCTGGACTTAAGAGTAAAGAGGTAAGTGGTTGTGCTTTGTGAAAGTGTGCACTGAACTCCAAGTTGCAGCCTCTGAGATATCTTTGGTTAGTACTCCTCTGAGAAAGGCTGCTGTAGTGGCTGCTGCTCTGGTGGAATGAGGCCTAATGCCCTTAGGCACTGTTTTGCCATGCTGAAAATAGCAGAAATGGATGCAATGGCCTATCCATTTAGAAACTGTCTGTTTTGAGATAGCCTTTCCTTGTGATCAGCAGCATATGACATTAAAAGTTGCTCAGTCTTTCTGAAAGCTTTAGTTCTGTCCAAGTAGAAGCGTAACTGCCTGTGCATGTCCAAAGAATGCAGAATTTTCTCACCCTTGTTCTGTGGATTTGGATAAAAGGTAGGCAAGTGAATGGTTTGGTTGAAGGCCACACTGGACACCACCTTAGGCATAAATGTAGGGTTTGTCCTCAGAGAAACCCTGGCTGGATCCACAGCTATGAGTGCTTGTAACTCAGACTCGTCTTGCAGAGGTTATTGCTAGGAGCAGAACTGTTTTCCAGGATAAGAATTTTATATCAGTTGTTGATGCTGGCTCGAAGGAGACAGTGTGAGTTTTTCCAAAACATAACTGAGGTCCCAGGCGGAAGTGGTGCTCTCCTTGGAGGCCTAATGTTTTGGCCCCTCTGAGGTACTGCCTTATTAAAGGATGAGTAAAGATAGGTGGCTCCGTACTGTAATGGGCTGAAATGGCAGAGGCATGAATCTTAATTGATGAGAAAGAAAGGCCTTTGTTCAGCATCTCAGTTAGGTATTGTAAAATCTGAGGGATATTTGGTACACGCGTGTCAATGCCTTGTTCCTGGTTCCAAGCACAGAAGCTTTTCCCTTTTTCTGCACAAGATTTTCTGGTACTGGGTCTCCTGGCCTCCAAGATAACATCCATAACAGCTTTTGAAAGAGGAGTGTTTTGAATGGCTACATTATCTGCCATGCTGCCAGATTTAAGGTCCTGAGTTGGCTGTGCAGGATCCGATTGTTTTGTTGGTCAGCAAGTGAGAAGTTTTGAGGCAATATCCATGCTGGACCTTGAGACAAGCTCTTTAGGATTGGGTACCAGTACTGGCGAGGCCAGTCTGGTGCAATCAGTATCATTTTTGGCTTCTCTTGTCTGACCTTTAGGAGTACCCTGGGAAGGAAAGGCAGTGGAGGAAAGGCATATACTGTTAGATTTTTCCAGCTGAAGGATAGGCGCCCACTTTCCATGCTTGCTTGTGATAAATCCTTGTGCAAAATCTCTGCAACTGGCAGTTGTGAGGGGAGGCGAATAGATCTATGTCTGGGCATCCCCATTTCCTTGTTATCATGCTGAAGACTTGTGGATCCAGTTTCCATTCATGGAGATCCATGAGGATTCTGCTTAGTTAGTCTGCCAGAGTATTTGTTTTTCCTGGCAGGAATTGTGCTTGCAGGTGAGCTTGAGAGTTCAATGCTGTGTTCCACAAAGTCATGGCTTGCCTACAGAGGGGTAGAAATGCGTGCCCTTTTGCTTGTTTATGTACCACATGACTGTAGCTTTGTCCGTCTTTAGCAATAGTTGTCCTGGATGGAGTAGATCCTTGAAGGCTGTCAGGGCATTCTGTACAGCTAGCATCTCTTTTTGATTGATATGAAGATCCATTTAACTTGCGGCCACGTGCCCTGAATACATTTTCCTGCCATGTGTGCCCCCAGGCATAATCCGATGCATCTGTTGTTAGTGTCTGCCTGGCTATGGGTAAAGTGAACGCCTGTCCCTTGTTGTGGTGACAGGCCAGTGCCCAACATCAAAACTCCTGTCGCAGGCAGGGAATGAGGGTAATTATTGTTTCCAGGCTGTGGCAATGTTGAGTCCAAACACCTTTTACATACCACTGTAGCTTCCTCATATGCAGTCTTGCATAAGGAATTAGCAGAATGCAGGATGCCATGAAGCCCAAAGCCTGCAGAATTTTTCTTACAGGTAACTGGGATTTTGCTGCCATCATTTGGAAGTAATAAGTCAGTTGCCTTTGTTTGTCTGGTGTGAGATAAGCCATCTGGGCAGTTGTATTTAAGCTTGCCCCAGGAATATTATCTCTTGAGAGGGTACTAGTTTTGATTTCTTTTCATTTACTGTGTACCCTAGGCAAATTAGTAATCTTTTTACAAACGCCAGATGCTTTAGTAGAATGTCCTTGCTCTCTGCTTGAATAAGGAAGTCATCCACGTAGGGATATATTTGAATTCCTCTTTGTCTGCAAATGCAATTACTGGTGCCAGGCATTTTGTGAAGACCCTGGGCGCAGTAGATAAGCCAAAGGGCAGTGCAGAAAATTGGCAGTACATTGAGCCAGCTATGAATCTGAGGTATCTTCTGCGAGATTGTCTGATTGGGACATGCAGGTATGCCTCTGAGGTCCAAAGTTATGAGCCAAGCCTTTTTGCCCAGCATGGGCAGAAGTTGCTGCAGTGTCAATATTTTGAATTTTGGAACGCCCAGAAAAGTATTTAGAATAGCCAGGCCTGGTATTGGCCTCCAGGCTTTGTCGAGTAAAATCCTTGTCCCTGCTCTTGCTGTGGTACTCTTTGAATAGCCCTCATGTCCATGAGAGATGAAATTTGCTTTTGTGCCTCTGCCCACTGATTGTGTGGCAGGTCTGGCATACCTTTTGCCTTTGGGAGGGTGTGAAAGTGGAACCTATAGCCCTGAGAAACAATATTCAGTACCCATTTGTCCTGGGTGATCATGTGACAATTTTGTGAGAAAAGTGGTAGCTTTCCCCCCTAGGGGTGCTGCCAAAAGGTAAGTGCTTGGCATTGGCACTGGGAAGTCATTGGGGCTGTTTCCTACATGGTTGTGATTTGTCTTCTCTGCTTTTGGAGGCAGAAGCACCCCATTGTTTAGGCCTGTATGAGCCTTGGGGCTGAGATCTGCCACTAGGGCATCTGTATCTGCCTCTTTGTGGCCTGTCGGACACTGGAAAGGACCAATTCTTAGAAGGCCAGTTCCTGCTAAATCTGGGTGGCTGAACCTGCAAGAAATCCTTTACTGTCTGCATAGATTTCGCTTTATCCTCCATTTTCTTTAACACCTCTTCTGCCTTGACAACAAACAAAGTATCATGCTGTAATGGGAGCATCCAATAATTTAGCTTTAACATGATCAGGCATACTCTGTTCCTTTAACCATGCATGACTTTGAAGGACAGAGCCTGTAATTGTGGCCCTGCAAGAAGCCTCTAGTGAATCAAAACCACATTGCAAAGTATGCTTTCCCACTTGTTCAGCTGCATGCAATAAATCCTGCATTTCCTTGTTTTCAGGACATTCAGAGTTTGTCAGCATTTTCTGTTTTAGCAGAGACATTAGGTGTTGCTGATATTTAAGCATGTGAAACTGGCAGTTTAAAGCCCTTACAGCTAAAGTAGCAGAGGTGTAAACTTTTTCCCCCATCTGTCCAGTGCTCTAGAATCCCTATCAGAGGGAACAGGGTTTTTTGCAGTGGAAGCCTTGACCCATTTGGGACCCTGAGATATAGTTTCTGGGTCAGCAGCAGGGTTTTTATAAAGAAATTTATGCGAATCTGGAACCCTGTAGTACCTATCTGGCTTAACTGGTGCAGGGGGTAAAGAATCAGAAGATAGACTGGACTCAGAAAATACACCATCTACAATGTCTAGTACAGGAGGAATAGCAAGAGGTCTGTGTTGAGGCAATAAAAGAAAGTCTCTGAGCCTTTTCTTGGATTCTGAATAATCTTAGCTCTCCCAGTGGAAGTGTTCCCTCATGGCGTGCAGGGTTTCCCCAAAAGAATAGTCCTCAGGAGGAGAGGCTGAAGGGATAGATTCTTCAGCATCAGAGTCCTCATAGGGAGGAAGAGAATATCCCTGTTCTGAAGAAGAATCAGATGAAAAAGAAACCTGATCAGATGAATCATAGTCAGTGTCTTGCCTAGGTCGTTTATCAGGATGGGGATGGGAACCCCTGATCAAAGTAATTAGGTCCTTGGCCATTTTAAGCATCTGTTTCTTAGGCATGAATGACTGTCCTGGAGAATGCTGTACTTGTTTCTTTGTCTTTAAAGGTATTTTAGACTTTGTCTTGGTTGCTGAAGTGGTCTTGATAGAAAGCTGTGTAGGTCTGAAAACACCCTCAGAAGCCGATGCCTGCTCAGCGGCTCAAGACCCATCTGAGGGAGTAGTTTCTGTAGGCCCAATACCTTGAGTTTCCAGAGGCCTAGTTGTCTCCACGTTGGAGTCGGAGGCGGCCTGTGGCTCTGAGGTAGCGGGTGTCAGGGGCTGCGAAAGCGCCTCACTGAGAACCGCCGACTTGCCTAGAAGAGGCTTTGTCATCGGTTTTGGACCTAGGATGCCTGTCCTTTTCTTTTTCCTTGCGCTTTTTATGAACTCCGGTCATCGGCTGTTCTGACGGCATTATATAATTAAACCTTCGGCCAAAGTAATGGAAAGCAAAATCGTACAGACGCTTAATAGTGCGTTGGTTAAATCTAGCACAAAACCGACAACTAGCAACGTCGTGGTCAGGGCCTAGTCAAGGAATACAGTAAGAATGAAAATTCTTATGGAGGTATTTGCTTCCCACAAGAAATACAATTGTTAACTTTTACTGACATCAGTCTGGAGCAAGAAAAAGTTTCCCCAACGGGGTACTTAGCTTTATTGAAGACTTCGGATCTGAAATTCAATTTCAAAAATCTCAGGAGTCGGCCGACCAGCACTTGCGAACTGCTTTTGCTTCGATCACCGCACAGCAAGAAAGACTGAAGAAAATTACGTCTGCTGCATCTTATATACCCCTGGCGCAATGATGTCAGGGAAGAGGCGACAGCAACCGACGCCGGACCAGGACTTTGGAATTCAGGCCTGACTGCGGGTAGCTTGCCAGCAGGATAACCCAAGTGTAATGACTGCAACAGTGAAACACGATGAACAACCACGATTTTTTTTTTTGAAGAACAGAAAAAAATAGGAGACAAAAATCTGGACAGTTGAATGGTATGAAGGTTAGGTATATTTTCAGCTAACGTTTTTCTACTGGCACACAGCTGAGAAATATGCTCAGCAGACACACCACAGTAAGTCCCTGCAGAAGCACAGGAGGTTCAAACTGTTCATTACAAGCAATTAACGTGTCTATTGTAAAGTTACTCTCTTCTGACCTGTATTCCCTACTATACCAGTTACCTCAATAGTAGTAGCAGCCGCCATGCAGTGTAAGTACCTTTTAAATTGTCTACAACTCATGGTGGTTAACCGTACATCATTCTCAAAGTTCTCTCTCTATCCTCAAGGACCTCTTGTGGACCCTGTTTTGACACCAGTCTTAGTATGTTTATCAAATGGAAAAAACACTCATTATCCTAGTACAAACCAGCAATATGCACTTAACAGTGCTTCTGGACCTTTCTACAACAGGTTCAAGCCCATCTCACAAATCTGACAGACTGTTTTGCAGCAGTATAATGTTCATCCTGTTAGCCTTTTTAAGTCTACTAATACATATCTTTAGAGATCACATACCCATCTGCATACACAGGTTACAGAATGGATTGTATGTTGTAGTGGCTAAAATTTTAACAAGTCATATTCCCATGCTTTTTTTTTTTTTTTTTTTTTTTTTTTAAGATTCTCACAGTTCTCACCCTAATGGATCCTTTCCCTGAAAGATGGTTATCTCTTTCAAAAGTGACCCCCTCCCCGGAGTTCCAAGATAGATAACAATATATACTTTCTTAAAAAAGGCAGAGTCAGCTCACAGCCTAGAAGTTCTGGAGGTTCTTAGAATGTAAAACTGCACAGCACTTCCTTGGAGCAGAGTCCCTTGATACTCATCAAGTTCGAAAGTCTGCCTATTACCAGCCAAAGACAGCCACTTTGTGATGCGATGATTGAACAGACAGAAAGGAAATTCCACCCTCTCTGCAGAGAAATAATCTGGGTCTGGGAATATTGCTAGCATACACAAGCCATTAGTGCCCATCCAAATGACAAGACGGGGAAACTTTTTTTTGGGGGGGCAGGCATTTCAGCAGTCTAGCCTCTTGCTATAACTGCCTACTCATTTCCTACATGGAAGGTAGCCAGCTGTTTGAGGCACAGCCACCATCCAGACAACCATCAGCATTTTTTTAATAGTATTAAAAAGTGGAGGACATGCAATGGGTGCAGTTTGAGAACATCACTTTGTTCCACACATGACCTAACCTCTCAAGTAACCCTGTCCTCTCCATTGGGTAGATGACTACTGCTAGGTCTCAGGACTCCACCAGGGATACATTAGCAGGAGATACACCCAGTAATATATCCAGCGTTACACCATAAGAAAGGCAAAACCACATCATTCCTCTCCTTCCATGGCTAGCTGCTCCAGTACCTAACCTACTATCAAACCCAGGTCAGCTGGGTTGTAATAAAAGCTCCATTCTTGTATGGTAAAAATGCACTCTGAACCGTGTGTAAAAGCCAGGAAAGGAAGATCCACCCAACAGTATCTCAAACCTGCAATGAAACCTGCCCCTGGATATTAAGATTTACCAAAATGATGGCTTAGTTCTCTTCTCCTACATTATACATTTTCTCCGGACAGAAAACTAACATTTCTCCGAATCTGTTCTGCTCAGCAGAACACATGGGAGTATTATGTCCCAAAGTACTAAATGAACATAAGTTAAATATGTTAAACTCATAAGCAGCATATGCATCATTACATAAAAGCAGCCAATATTATTTTTATTTATTCTACTTTAGTTCCAATACTAAGTGGAAATCAATTGCAAAATACTGGAAAAATACAGAGCTACTCATTGTAACAAAATGGAGTTTATTAATATTCAGTAAGTGCTTTGGTCTTTCTAAAACGAAATTATAGTTTTTTGGCCATTTTCAAATTTGTGTTTGAACTTAAGTGGAGGGTTTTTTGGGGGGGACATTTTACATTGTTTTCACTAAAGTTATAGTCAAATTTACCTGTAAAGTGTTTTTAACGTAAATTTAAATATCACACACATTTTAGTTATAGTCTATACATGACATTAGAAAACTTGGCACTCAACAGTAAAAATGTCACTCTGTTATGTTTGACAAAGATCAAGTGAGGGGAATTAACTTTTAGGAAATGATAGCAGTGGTTAAGACCGATTATGTTTGGACAGCACTATTGTTCAGACACTCAGGCTTCATGTTATAGAATGACCATTACAGTTTTTGGTTAGACATAGTTTGAGTTTGTTACCGAATGCCTTGAAGTTAGATTAATTGGTAATAGCTACAGGAGTGGAGTTCTACATCTTGGCAGCCCAGGCTTGGTACAGACAGTCTCTATGACGACTGCTGAATTTAAATGCCTTGTACATGATGTAATCAAAGGGGTCTAGTTGGGCTATAGTTGATTAGAACTGGACAGGTCCCTGGTACACAAATAGTCTTATACATTATGTTCAGTTGTGAAGATATTGGACTTCCAAGATGCCTGCGCATTGATAAACAGGCTGACTTAAGCTCTCTGAATAAGAAAACAGAAACTATGAAGAAAGGGACAGTGAAACTGTCAGTTTTTGGTAAAGTTCTGGTTACTGGTTAGCAATTACACTGGCTGGATGCCACCACAGAAGAAAATTGGAGTGCCTAAGAAAAAATTCAACCAGAAAAGGAGAACAGAAAAACTATGGCTAGGAAGAATCTTGCAGCTGTTCAGCAAAAAGCAGCTCACATTTCTGTTTTGATACAAGAGATAGCTTCCAGTAATTTAGAGGGAAAAAAATCAAATGTACTCAGAGGTGATTAAAATAAACGAACTGCTGACAGACTATATCAAGTCAAATAACAAAAAGCTGTAAAGAACAGAAGAAACTTTAACTAGCTATTCAGATGAAATGGTAAAACTGCAAAACATCAGAGGCTGAAATGAAGAAAATGCTGGCTCAGTATGAGGTTTTTCAAGGACTGTTTAAAAGAGTTGGAAGACAGAGTTTGCAGAGAAAACCTGATATTTTCTACTGTACCCAAGAAACTGAAGGAACAGACTGCATTAAATTTATTAAAGTACAAATAAGCAACTGAACTGATGTCCCACAGCAAGATTTCTTAACTGGGTGGGCATGGCATATGTATGCCCCATATCCAGCCATGAGAAAACAACCAAGACCAATACTGGGAAAGATGTAATCATACCAGCAGAAATAGCTGCTCCTGAGAAAACTGTGGCAGATGAGAAAAGTATTAAAACTTGGGCCCAGCAGAGTGTTTGTGGAAAATTATTTTTTTTTTCAAATTATATTATTTGGAAAATAAATTATGTTTAACAATACTATCATCAATAAACAAGTATTATAAACCTTTATATACACTATGTACAATTGACCTGAACAAAGGAGGGGAAAAATTAATAAAATATATGAAATTAGTAGCAAAACTGTATAATATTCAATTAATAAAGTATAAAGATACACATTAATTATTTAGGGTTCACGGAAAATGATTACTGACTGTACATCAGGCAGAAAAAAAAAGCAAGTTTATCCCAGCAATCAGAAACTGTCGAGGCAGGTGTGAGGTTCAAACTTCTACATACAAAATATTTTTTCATAGATGATGAAAGCAATTTTTTTATTCAGAAAATGGTACTAAGTAAATGTAGAATTAAGATAATAATTTCACAGGAGTGGATGTCTAGGTTAAAACCATTAGTTTGTCCCTGGTTTAACCTACAGCCATTTTTTCTTCTTTAAGCAAGAAGGCTCAAAAAATAAAACAAAATGATCAAAGACATGGAAAACTAAATTTCTTGCATTTGCAAAGTTATTAGCTTTTTTTTTTTCAGTTAACAGATGTTCTTGGTGGGAGCTGAAAAGTCTGTACCTGTAGGCAGTTGACCATGGCATGTCTGAACAGTGTGCTCTGAGTGAAGTTTACAAAGATTCATTCATGCATCTACAAAGTTCCTACTTGTTTTTTTCCCTCTCATTGCCAACTGATTTTCTTCTGGAGAGAAGTTATCTGCAGGTGCAAGCAATTAATCTTAAGAGCTCCCAACACTTTCTGCTTACAGAACTTTAAGAGGTACAGTAGTAAACAATTCAATAAAACAAAGTTTGAAAATGTGAAAAGTGAGTAAGTTATACAAATAGTTGACTTCCATCAGCTTTAATACTTCATCACATTTAATTCATTTATTTGAAGGTAGCCAAGGCACTTTTTCTTACGGTTAAAAGTTAAAGTTTACTGAAAGTATGCAAGGCATTAGGGAGGGAAACAAAGGTAAGAAAACAACTGGTAGCCATCACTGTAAGTGGGAACACAGGCTGTAGCATGTGTTTTAGCATGGGTAACCTTAAATTTAGATCGGGTAATGCCTGTGCGTGCAGCCAATAATTTGGAGTAACTTCTCCTATCCAGAAGGATAAACTTAATTTGCTTAAAACTATACACAGTTTTGTTCACTTTCAAAGTCAAAAGGAGATGGGGTTTCTGAAATTTTGTTTCCATTTTTTTTGTGTGTTTTTAATGAAGCAAAAAGTGTCTTGAAAATGTAACAAATGTTAAAAGGAAGATAAGCAAATGCATAAGAAATCAGCCTGCTAAACATCAGTGAGTGTGTGTACACAAGCCAAAAGCTGGAAATGCACATTCAAAACATTCAAAAGAACTGTTATGTATAACAATGGGAGCAAAAACATTCTGTCACAATGACCTGATCAGTAATGACATAGAAAATCTCTGAACATTGGACCGACCCAATCTGGCTTTCTAGCCTGCTCAATCTGTGGTACTTCTTCAAGAAAGTCACCAGGGCCATGGATGAGGGTAAAATGGTACACACTGCTTATCCAGACCTGGCCAAAGCTTTCAACATAATCCCCCACTTGGGGATCATATTTTAACTTACTGCATTAGGCACAAAACCCTAATTGTTAGGTGGACAGCAAACTGGGTCACTGACGGGATACCTGTCCATATAATCAAATCCACTTCTGATAGAAAATCTGTTATTAGTGGTGTCCCACAGGGCTCCATGTTGGGACCCTTGCTATTTGGTATACAATTCTCTGACCTGAAAGCCAATGTTGGAGCCTCTGCCTTACCAAGTTCACCAATGACTGTAAGCGGAGAGCAATCACAGAATCCCCAAATGATCCTGCCATCCCACAAACATGCCTAAAAATGACAAACAAAAGACTGGTGTCAAAACCATGGTTCAAGAATAAAATGCTTAAAAAAATGTGTAATCATATCCTTCTGTAAAGCAGGCATCCCTACAAATTACAGTATTGACAGCACAACCCTAAAAGTAGACCCTGTGGTATGGGAGGGGTCTAGGAACACAGACAGATAGTAACCTAAACTTTGACCACCAGGTAGCCACGGTAGAAAGGAAAACCTTCTGTGTGGCTCAACTTAATAAAGGCATGGCATCAAAGTCAAAGGAAGTCACATTGTCATTGTACTCAGCCCTCATCAGGCCCATAATCTAATACAATGCTCCCTCCTCCATGTACCTAACCAGGCACTTACACCAATTGGAATGGTTTCGTAGGTTTCTCTCTGAAAAAAATACAAAGGTTAAGGCACATGTCTTATGCAGATCGACTAATGGCCTCATTCCTTTACTCCATCCAACATGGTTTACTGAGAGGTGACTTATGTCTGACCTAAAAGGCATGCTCTGATCCAGATTTAATGAAAATGTTACATATTTGCAAGGAAAAATTATACGAGGGTCACACATTCCAGGAACCTGAACCTTATTTGCGACTCTTAACAGAATTTGCTGGAGAGACAGACTTGTATCCCAAAGGCTACCTCGCTTATGGAATAAACTTCCAATCTTTGTAAAACAAAGCCCGACCCTCACTCACTTCAAAAAGAATTTGGATAATTGGATGGGAATCATAAATTTACTCCCAGGGTAATGCACATGTCACTTATGGACAGAGGCTGCAACATCCAAAGGTCCACTACCCCAAAACTTTTCCATCCCATATCTGGGGAATTAAGATATACTCCTCTCATATCCTAGGTATTATTGGCTAGGTTTCTAAAGGCTCTTGCACCATTAACCTAGTAACCACCTATGAACCAATAATGTCTACACTGTTCATATTATCATGGTATGTAAATGGCATCACAGGTTAAGACAAAAAGCAAAACATATTGAATAATATTAAGAAATGGAAGGTGTAAACAGCAATGTTGCAGGAGACACATTTGTACAGAAATGAGCATGTGGATATGACAAAAAAGGATTTCAGGACTGACACTTGACAGTACTAGGTGATAAATAATACTGATTGCTAGAGGGGCTCCAACAGTGACAGAAGAGGGGAAAAAGTCAATAATGGTTAAATTTATGGAAGTAATGAGCTATTGGCAGAGTACGATTATGCTGACATATTAATATTCCACTAAAAAGTGCCATTATGAAGCTTAACAAATTTTGGGAGAAATCATCAGCTTTCAGCAGGGAATATTATTTATGGGTGAGGACTGGAGCTTTATTTTTTAATAGGATGCATCAGGGGGACTTTGAAGGGAAAATGTAATAAAAGAGGGTAGATATCTGAAGACATATACAAGAATATTTGGCAAAGATGATGTGAATTCAGTAGTAGGAACTCAAGACAAAATAAACATATTCCCCATGGTACAATAACTGGGCTAGAATGAACAGAAATTATATTTCACAGAAGGACATGAAAGCTTTGACACACATCCAGCATTTATTTCAGATTGTGCAGCAATAAAGAAACTTAAGTTAAAGATGCAGGGTTGTTGTTGTGTCTTTCGGCTTTTCCCGGTTAGGGGTCGCCACAGCAGAACTCCGGTCCATTAATGATTGGTAGTTGATTTTACATGCCGAGTTACCAGCCTTGACGCACAACCTTCAACAAAGGTACGCCCATTCACGCATGTCTCCACGCAGAAGACACTCTGAGAATCGAACCAGACAGTGTCTTATTGTGAGGCGACAACACTACCGCAACACCACCACTGCGGGTGTTAAAGATGCAGGGTAATGTAGTAAAAATGAGATACATGTACTTTCCAACTTACATGTTAAAAAGCATTGAATGTAAGAGACGGGTAGTGGAAATGGTTTCTTCAGAAGCAATAACTAGCTAGAGAGAGTGGGATACATAAAAAAACAGAGTTTAAAAACATATTAAAATAAGAGAGGGTGAGACGGGAAAGTAGTAAGAGCAATTATTTAGAAGAGTTGACAAAGGTTCAAGTATTCCAGAACATGGGAAATCTCAAAGAAAAAGACAACTACCAACTGCAAAGTGCTAAAGGAAACATAAGGGAGTACTTTCACTAAATGCATACGTTTAGAAAGCTTGCTGTTAAGCAACTATTTTTAGTAAACCCAGAGCACCAAACATTTAGCACAATGACTAAGGCAACAGAAAATAGAAAAGGTCATAGCAAAAGTTAGGGACCTTACCACAAAAAAAATAAATAACTGGAGATCTAGAGAGTTATTAGAGATACTTTGGAAATTTTATACAAATGTGTAAAATGCACAGAAATGGTGGAAACCAAGAAAGGGTACAAAAGGAAATATTTATGGGAGACAATTATGCCAAGGTTAAAGGAAGACAATGTTCAACAATTATTAGCTCGGAAGGGAGGAGAGGAGATGAAAATTAATGATGTACGAACAGAGAGAAGTCTCGAGGAACAGGCGGTATTTCTGTGGAAGTTTTGAGGTAAAAATTGATGAAAGATCTGTTATGGGTTTACTCTGTGTATTTTAAAGGTGTGTGTATATGGAGGGGATCCACCATCTTAGAAGAAAGCCGTGATGGCTGTATTATCCAAAGAGACTAAAGACCCTTCAAACCCAACTTCATATAGTCCCATTTCAATTTTAAACCACAATTACAAAATGTTTATGTCTATACCGGTTAAGAGAATGGCAAAATTACCAGGTTGACAGATAAGGATCAAGTTGGTTTTGTGGTGAATGAGGCTAGCATTTGAACATTAATAGAACAATGATGATCCAGAAGGAAGCAGAATGTAAGAAAACACCCAATATTGTAGGTAGGTCTTACACAAAGAAAGCATTTGACAGAGTCAGCTGGAATTTTATAAGTAGGGCAATGGCAGAATTTGCATTCCTTTATATAATAGCAGTTAATGAGAAAGGATGTACGAATGTACACTTATTACAAATGTAAGTGTTAGAGTGTAGAGCTGTAGAAGCCCTTGGTCAGCCACACTACCTCCTACTAAGACTGATGGACACAACTCTGATGTCAGTATGCTTGGGTATAAAGGGAGCCTGCAGGTGCCATAACATCAGCTTTTACTTGCCCCTTAGAAGATAGGAGCCTCCAGGATAAATCATAAGCAAGGGACAAAGGTAGAAAAGGGGGCCTGCTGAACAAACACCTAGGGGGGTTTCTGGTTAGTGAAGAAATAGAAGCAGACTACTACTGTAGGTAAAAAGGGGGACTAAGGGAGGGAAAGAAGACTGCAACAGTGAATACACTCTAACATCTACATTTATGTTAAGTGTACACAGCTGCACTATGTTCTTCATGTTTCACTGTTTGTAGTCCTGACTTGTGGAATGATTTCCAAAGCTGAGGTGGGGGTGCAAGGTAGATTATGGAGAGAATAAAATGGAGGTGCAGATTGTCTCCTGGGAGGTCTGATGTGAACCACTCCTCTAAGGACTTACTTCATCAAGGGGTGGGAAAAATAGGGTGCCAAGAGCCTTCATTTCCAGGCACCAGGAAAAGCCTAGAATAGAACCCCTTCCCTACCTACTTGGTGTTCTGCCACTGGTTCCATGGAGCCCTGTAAGCATAGGTTGTGAATCTGACAAGGGTCTCTGCTCTTTGAATTTGTGGAACATCTGGATAACCCGAGCACCTTAATGGCTCTTTGAAAGTGAGCCTGTCTGAGATAACTTTTGGAACCCACTTGTCTGAAGTAATGAGGGGCCATTTTTCTTTGAACAGGGATAACCTTCCTCCCATTATTTCTGGAGAGGGTGGGAGGTGGGTAGGGGAAAGGAAGAGTCACTGCTGCTCTCTGCCAGGGCCCTGTGGCCCAGAACTCCCCTGCCTGGGGGTTCCGGAGGACCATTGCCTGGGTCTTTGTGAATGCTGCTGCTTTTGAGGCCTTTCCCTTAGAGGCTTCCTCTGGCTACTTTTTGACTGAGAGGGAAAGAACCATTGTTTAATGGTAAAATTCCTACTAAACCTAGGAGGCTGAACTTGCAGGAAGTCCTTGGCAGTTTGCACAGATTGGATTTTGCTTTATCTTCCATCTTTTTAATTAGACCCTCAGCCTTTTGGCCCAAAAAGGAAGTCCTTTATCCAGGGGTGCCTCTTGAAGTTTGGATTTGACATGGTCTAGTAGGGTCTGTTCTTTAAGCCAAACATGCCTTCTAATGACAGAACCAGATACAGCAGCTCTGCTAGTGGCCTCCATAGCATCATAGCCACAGTGTAATGAATGTCTAGCCACCTGTGAGCTAGAATGTTAAAGGTCTTACAATTCCTTGGAAATGTTCTTTTCCTCCAGGGAAGACATTTTTTGTTTCATTTTATCTACAATACTTTTTTGGTATTTTATCACATGAAACTGGCAGTTAAGGGCTCTCATAGCTAGGGTAGCAGACACGTAGACTTTTTTACCAAACCTATCAAGGGCCCTGCTTTCTTTAAGAGTAGGTAAAGGTTTCTTTGAAGGGCTGGCTCTTGCTCCCTTGAGGCCTGCAGAGACAACCTCTGGGTCAGCAGAGGGGTTTTTGAAGAGGTATTTATGTGAATCCAGCACC